>NW_027202753.1:0-161686 GCF_024711535.1 Dipodomys merriami
GGGTGTCTCTTGCCACTATTCTCTTTTCTATGGCATGTAGTTCTAGTGATTGTACATAGAATACTTCTAGTTTTTAGTAAACTGTAGAAAATGGAAAACAAATCCAAATAAACCACAAACATGGAACATAAACTCATCCTTAATGTTTTTGAAAGTGTTAAGGTGAGTTTACCTTTGTATTAAGTATAATGGAAGAAATCAGATAAATGTCAATAAATCTCTAAGTTCACATTCATTTAGAAATCCTGTTTCCAGAGTTATTGTTGGGGTGCTTGATTATGTGCTTTGAGTTCCAAGAGACTTCCACAGTCCTGTGTCCATCTCAATGTTTAAAAAGATCTTCAAATGTAACACCTCATGAAAATCATGTCATAAAATAATATTTAATTAGACACCAATTGCTGGCAATTGTGATCCTAGCTAACCAGATGGCTGATATTTGAGGATCATTCTTCAAAATTAGCCTGGGCAGAAAAGGCTGTGAGCCTCTGATCTCCCATTCATCACCAAAAAACCTGGGAATAGAGCTGCACCTCAAGTTGTACAGTTCTCATCTTGAGCAAAAAGGAAGCTCAGGCTCAGCACTCAGCCCTGACTAGCTCAGGATTAGCAAGCATGCACACACACACACACACACACACACACACACAACACACACACACACACACACACACACACACACCATATTACATTTAAATATGTCATATTACTTCTTCAACCTTTGTTTCCTGTGTGAAGAGAATTTATTCCTTGAAAACAATCTTAGACTACATTATCCTTTCTCACTTTTTCTTAACATGTGCATTACTTTCTGTAGTTAAATTACCAAAAAACCTCTGTTCCTGAGGGCTCACTTGACAGTTCCACAATCTAAGGCTAATCCATTTGACCTTTTATATGCTCTTCTTCACAGTTTATGTTCTGTAAGTGACTGGCATTGAACTGTGATCCTCCGGTCTCTGCCTGCTAAGTAGATTGGATTAAAGGGATAGGCTAAAAGCACCTGGCTATATTTCCATTTTGGACAAAGGTAATAGTTTTTTTTTTCTTTTAATTTCTGAAAAAATTTTACTGGTGTTAACTGGTTAACTGAACACACAGAATCTGTAAGCTGATGGATACTTACTGAGTAGCAGCAGAGGTGGAATTCATTGAGTACATTGATCTATTATTTTAGAATCTATTCTATTAGGCCAGTGAACATTCCTCTAAGCACCTGGACAGAAAGCTGAAAGTATTCTATGACACCTTTGTCATCTGATTTTATGGTGAGAATTGTCATCTGTAAAAGGATGCCATGCACTTTCTTGTGTTTTACATCAGTTTTAGTGACAGTAGGATGCTTTAGTGATGGAGACGGTAGGGCCATAATTCTTCCCTTCTATCCTTATACTTTCTCCATAACTTCAGCTCCACCCAGACATGCCTACCATGGTTCCTGCTCCCAAAAGGCAACAGTGAATCCTTTTGATAGTTCCTAATTACTCCATCTCTCCTTAATGGTAATAGCAGTTGCTTCTAGCTCTTAAGCAGTTCACCTAGGAGAGGTGGTCACTGTTCATGTGGGCTTCTCAAAACAATAATAAGAAGGAAACCTTTCATTTATGGAATTCCTGCTATTCTAAAGAGTAATATTGTATTTTGTGCTTCCAATTACTCAGAAGTACTTCTGAGTAAGGTGGATTAAAGTTGTTTCTCCTGAACTCAAGCATCAAGAATCTAGTTGTGGGTGTTCTTATGAATCCGGTGAGATGGTTCTACTAAGCATTCCAGAGCCTCGGGGCTCTGTGAGATGCTGAGTTGTGAGTGGCAAAGACTGCTGGATCTGGGTCTTCACATATGCCTGTGTTCTCCAGGAGCTGCGTTTTCAAACTCAGAATTTCTAGTACCGTCTATGATTTTAGAAGCCCTTCCCCATTCTGTTGAAACATAATCAAAATAAACAAAAGAATACTCTGTCCAGAGTCGATACAACCTGCATGCTTCAAAATATAAAATTAAGCTTATGTTAAAATCCTACATTTCTATATTAAGTGAAGTAAACCAAGCCCAAAGAAACAGAGGTCCCATGCTTTCCATTATTTGCAATATGTAGTATATGTATGGGTCAAGCAGAAAAGGTCAGATAAGGTGATGTTAAGAAAATGAACCCTAATTGTAGAGAGCTGCGAGAGGCCGCACCTGGAAGATGGCGCCAGCTTCCGCCCTCCGCCTTCCCGATGCCGAGTGCTCTCTGTGGTAAACAACTCCTTAGATGGCTAAGGCAAAGAATCTGGCTTGCTTCCGCGCACCTGAACCTATTGCTGGTTCCCACGTGGCGTATCAGGGTTGGCTACCCAGCGGGTACTTAAGGCTGTGGGGAATTCTTCCCGGGGTTGGGGTCAGAAGATTACAAAAAAGGTCCTGAATAAACTGCAGAGAGAAGAGTTCGGTGTCGCGTCTTCCTTGCTGGTCGAGGCGGTAGCGACACGTGGTGGCCCGTACGGGGAACTCAGCCATAATCCCAACGAGGACTCAGAACTCTCTGCGGTCAGGGTGGTGCACCGGTAAGTTCCCAGGTAAAAGGGGAATCCGCGACAAAAGCGGGGGTAAGTCCCCAGGTAAAAGGGGAATCCGCCACAAGAGCGGGGGGGGGGGGGGGGAGATTTTTGCTCTTCTCGGTAGATAAAGAGAGAGTGAGAACCCGGGGCTAGTCAATAGAGTAGCCAAAAGTGAAAGTAAAAGTTTGTTTACCAGCTTTAAATGTTTAAAACATGGGCGCTTCTTTTTCGCGCCCAATTTTTTTGGCTCTCAATGAGCTACTGCACTCAAAAAAGTTAAAAATAAAAAAGAGTACTTTAGAGAGATTTTTGAATGAATGTGACATCGTTGCCCCGTGGTTCGCTGTCTCCGGAAGCCTCACGGTGGCCTCTTGGGAGAAATTAGGGAGGGACCTAGATTTTGCCTCTGAACAAGGAACGCTTAAGAGCGGAGTGAGACCAATATGGAAACTGATAAGAGGCTGTCTCGAGGACCAGCGTTGCAGTGAGGCGGTAGAGAATGGTCAGGCCGCCCTAGAAATGCTGCAGGAAGAAAGATCGGAAAGGGCAGACAGCGAAAAGGAGAGCCGGGGGGGGGGGGGTTTATAGCCCGATCTTGCCGAACTAGAGACCTCTGAGTCTACAGACTCAGAGGAACTACAATCACTCATAGAACAAATAGAAAAAACAAAGATAAGAAAGAGAAGAAAGAGGAGGAAAGGGAAGGAGAGAGAGGACCCAGATAAAGACGAATGCATGCCCTCCATGCCCCACCCCACACCTTCGGCCCCTCCGCTCTATGCGGAGGACCTTGGAAGTGGCAGCCCCGGCTGTTCTTTCAGCCCAGGCGTGTGGAAAACGGTCAGAACCGAGTTACATCTAGCCTGTCCAATATTTCAGGATCCACAGGGACAGCGGTATCATGAACCCTTAGATTTTAAGGTTATAAAGTCTTTAGCTGAGTCTGTGCGGACATACGGAATCACAGCCTCCTTTACTGTAGCCCAGGTGGAGGCCCTAAACAGACACTGCATGACACCTGGTGATTGGAGTGGGCTCGCATGAGCTTGTTTGAGCCCAGGTCAGTATTTAGATTGGAAGGCCTTTTTGATTGAATTTGCTAGTGAAGAGGCTGCGGCCAATCAGGCTGGGGGAAACCCAGCTTGGGACAGAGATATGCTGCGTGGACAGGGGAGATTCGCCAATCAGCAGATAGGCTACCTGTTTCAAGTTTATGAACAAATCAATAAAATTGGCATAAAGGCATGGAAGGCCTTACCAAATAAAGGTGAGGTGAGTGGCAATCTCACCCAAATCCTGCAGGGCTCTATGGAGCCGTTTTCGGACTTTGTTGCTCATATGGTCAAGGCTGCTGGCAGAATTTTTGGTGACCCAGACGCAGCCATGCCATTAATTAAACAGCTTGTTTACGAGCAGTGCACTAAGGAATGCAGAGCCGCCATAACCCCATATAGGAATAGGGGACTAGAAGCATGGATGAAAGTTTGCAGAGAGCTGGGCGGATTACTAACTAATGCTGGATTAGCTGCTGCTGTGGTGCAATTAACCCAGAAGAAAAGGGCTGGGAAGGTGGCTCAGTGGTAGAGCACTTGCCTTGCATGCTAGAGGCCCTGGGTTCGATTCCTCAGCACCATATAAGCAAAATGACTCAAGTGGTAGAGTGCTGGCCTTGAGCTGAAGAGCTGAGGGACAGTGCCCAGGCCCAGAGTTCAGGCCCAGGAAAAAACCTATTCAAAAAACGCTGCAAATTTGTCTAACCAGTTGTCTAGTTATCTTTTAGGTAATTGAACTGGGGAGTTCGACAGCCTGATGGAACAGTTCAGGGTTGCCATCGTCATGGTGAACTCGACCCGAGTGGATGCCGGATGGGCGGAGGGGTTATCTTCATGGATCTCCGCTGCTATGAATCATCTTAAGGAATGGGCGGGTTTGGGAGCCCTGATAGGCCTCCTGGTGTTAGCCTCCTTGGTATGTCTGTGGTGCATTTGCCAAATTAGAGGTTCTCAGCGTCGCAGTGCAGCCATGATTATCCAAGCCTTTACAGTCATTGGAGCAGGTCAGTCCCCTCAAGCGTGGCTTGCCACCCTAAAACAATGAACACAGATTGCAAAGCCAAAGTACTGCAGTCGAGAGGCATGAGTTTTGCCCTCGAGGAGAGCATGTTTGATTGCACACGGGTTCGATTCGCCTTTTCCCATCCTTGTGAAAAATGAATCAATGGACAGGCTGAGTCATCCCTAGAGAAGGTACCCTCTGGGAGAAGGCTTGTATGCAGTCCTTGCATTGCACAACAGGGATCAGACCTCTGTTCTCATCTGTGTTCTTTAAACAAAAAAGGGGGAACTGTAGAGAGCTGCGAGAGGCCGCACCTGGAAGATGGCGCCAGCTTCCGCCCTCCGCCTTCCCGATGCCGAGTGCTCTCTGTGGTAAACAACTCCTTAGATGGCTAAGGCAAAGAATCTGGCTTGCTTCCGCGCACCTGAACCTATTGGTGGTTCCCACGTGGCGTATCAGGGTTGGCTACCCAGCGGGTACTTAAGGCTGTGGGGAATTCTTCCCGGGGTTGGGGTCAGAAGATTACAAAAAAGGTCCTGAATAAACTGCAGAGAGAAGAGTTCGGTGTCGCGTCTTCCTTGCTGGTCGAGGCGGGTAGCGACACCTAATATATGTATTTAAATGTTTTTTTTTCTTTCATGCATTTGTTTCTAACACATTTATAAGATTATTTCTTTGTTGCTTTTGTATGTCCCTCCCCCACAGTATAACTCCTGCTTTCACTGTATTTGATGTCGGTATAATTTGTGGAGGGGTAGGGGAAAAACAAGTCACTTAAATAAGGATACAGGTGGACCCGTTGCAACAAAGCGAAGTACAAGTTGTTATGTCGAAAATGAACTTTACAACTTTGGTGGGGGGGGGAGGGTTTTGGTGGGGGGGTAAGGAGGGAGGCTGGAAAGGGATAGAAAGGGGCAACAAAGGAGGAGGCTACAATGCTTGATAAGAAATGTACTCATTATCTTGCTCATGTAATTGTAACTCCTCTGTACAGTATTTTCACAATAAAAATAAATAAATATAAATAAATAAAAAAATAAAAACAAAAACACAGAAAATCCTACATTTCAAGTGATACTTTCTAGATGCTAGGTTGAAAAAAAAACTATACCATTTGTGGGTGGAGACTGGCGGGAGGAGTGGGGGAGAGCAAAGAAAGAGGTGACAATACAAAAAGAAATGTACTCATTACCTGGCTTATGAAATTGTAAACCTTCTGTTCCTCACCTTTAGAATAACAACAACAATATTTTTTAACTGGGAAAAAAGTTACATGTTACATGTTACATTACATTCCTAAACATTTTATATTTTTAAACTATATGCACTTTGATTCATAATTCATAAGAGAACTATATTTGAGAGTTTGCTGACTTTATGAAAGTCGTTGTTAGTTAGCCTATTATATATTATTTCCTTTCCTAAGAAAGTTTCTAGCTATTTATAGCCCTCTAAGAGTTTCATAAAGCCTGGATTGATTGAACAAATAAAAGTAAACCCTTACTTGAAAGGCAATTTCTAGTGGTCATGTTGTCATGAATTTAAAATTATATTTTTTAAAAATAACTTTTCTCAAGGGTAGCCAGTAACCTCTAATATGTAACCTATAAGGTTTATGGAGGGTGAAAAATCTAATTTCCTTAGTAAGGATTTTCTCTTGTTATGTGAGTATTTAGAATTAAGATGTTAATGCATATTATTAGAGTTGCATTTGTATTTCAATCAACAAACATTTCTTGTAATCACAGTGGTGTTGCCAGCAGTACTACGTGATCTGGAAACTGAGAGGTCTTGTTGAATGGAATCAATCCATTTTCTTAATGCTAATTGTTACCTGATTCCAGCAGATTACAAATGCTATGGTACATATATTAGTAATCAGAATACATGGATACACAAAGCTACTGTATAGTATGAATAAAAATGAGATGTGCAAATCATAAGATTCTATACACACACTCCATATACACACATATCTGTATATGTATATATGTATGCACACATAGACACATACATACATATATATGCAGAGAGGATAATTGAATATGCATTTTGTGCAAACTTAATAATGCAAAGCATACATTGATTCCATATATAGGTGTCACCTGACAATTTCACAAATATTTTAATTTTAATTACTGTTGCAATTAGTAGTATCTTTGAAAATACTTATAATGAGCCGAAGTGATATGTTTTTCTTGTCACCCCAGAGTTTCAATGCACCTGCCATATGTTGTCTTTAGTAATTACAAGGCTTTTTTTCTCTCTGTAGCATAAGTACTTATTAAGTTGCAGGGTTTATACAATATATCCAAGGTTAGATTGCATCATCTTGAAAACTGCCTTAGAATGTTTCTCATTTCACTTAAAAATAACCACCCACCAACACAAAAAAAGACTCCAGTTAAAGGAAGTCATATGGAAAGCAATATAAGTGAATAAACAGAATCGTATTGAAGGGACAAGAACATTTAGTAAGATTTTACGTCTTTAGTTTGTGATTGCACAAATAACATTCAAGCTATTTCATACTGTGTCTTCCCATATCTCAAGCGCATCATAAAGGTTAATTATCCTTATGTGTAACGAAAGCACATCCTGCAGTATAAAAGCAAAGATTAAATAATATCTCTCTAAAATATCTTGTAATATATGAACTGATACAGCAGCTTAAAGGATTTCTTTTTTATTTTTTTTTTCAAGACTGTTCTGCTAACAGAGACATCAATTAGCTAAATACAGGCTACTACCCCTGGGTAAAGGAAATCCCAGGAACTGCATTGTAGGAGAGTTCTAGTAACATTTTAAAAGCATAAAATGAAAACATAATGAAACGTTTCTGGTGGTTCATGACTGTAATTCTAGATACCGAGGAAGTAGAGGTATGAAAGGTATTAGTTCAAAGCCAGGTCAGGCAGAAGAGTCAGAGAGTCTCCCAACTAATTATTAAAAGTTCAGAAGCAGAATTGTGGTACAAATGGCAGAGTGCCAACCTTGAGTAAAAATATAGTAGAGCAAGAGCCATAGCCCCTGAATTCAGGTTCCATACCAGCACCTAAAAGACAAGAAAAAAAGAAATCTTGTTCACTTTCCTTCAAAATTTTATTCCTGTGAAATGGAGAGAGGACACTATTTTCCCAACAACTTGCTTTCTCACTACCTAGTCTCTGGGTGCTAATACACAATAACAGTAAATGGTTAGGGATTCATTTGGTAGACTAGGATCATGTTTAATTTTCCGTATTAGTGATCCTTGTATCTGGGGACTTCCTTTGCTCAAGGTTTAGTTTCCTATAATACTCTGAATTCTCTGGATGTAGAAGTGCCCTCTGCTGTCACTCTGAAAGAAGTGAAGATTAAAAAGAGCAGTAAAGCATGATAACATTTAAAATAATTGGAAACCTATCTAATGCCAGCACCCTCTGCACTTCTACCACCTCCAAGCATTCATAAAACAGAATTTGCTCTTGAAAATGTTATACAATGAGAACCTTTCCAGTAATAAACCTTAAGAGAAGAAATCCTGTCTTCTAATACAGTATTCATCTTCATGAAAGCTCATTTAAAAAGTCCAAATATCTTTCTACTATTTGGATACTCCCTCTCTTATAGATGGAGAAGATGATTCCTAATTACCGAAGAAAACTTTACACTCTTATTTTTGTCATTATGGGCTAGAAACTTCTGGAAGCCCATACATAGTTCATGTTTTATTTTCTTGCTGCTCTAGGTAAATTATTTTGTGGTCTTTTTTATAATAAGGTGCTTCTAGACCAGCCACAAGCATACATAGGGAATTTGTTCCTCCTAAAGGCAAAAATCAAGGCTCAGGGAGCCAAAGTATGCATCTGTTTTTTTAAAGCAAAGTTACACAATGTATGACTGATTACTACTACACAATTAAAATAAATTAGGAGTCATAATCTTGTTCAATATTGCATTAATTTATTGATTTTTCGCAATAGCAGATTGAAGTTTACTTTAATGTGAACATACTAGGAAAGCAAATGTATTCAGTGACCCCAAGGTTGCCTTCAAAGTGCTTTTGAATTTTTTTGTTGTTTATGTATTATCTTAAATTATGTTTTATTATTCTTAAGTAGTTTAATGAAACAGTTATCATTCAGTTGATAAGATGATGCTTTATTCTTTTTGGTTCATTTCTAGGTTTTCTTTTGTTTTCATTGTATGTTAAATCTGCAGCTGTCAGGTGCTGGTGGTTCGTTCCTGTAATCCTTGCTACTCAGGATGTTAAGCTCTGTGGATTGCAGCTCAAAGCCAGCCTGAACAGTTAAGTACATAAGACTATTATCTCCAATTAACAATCAGTAAAAAAAAACTGGAAATGGAGTTGGGCTCAAAGTGCTAGAACACTAGCCTTAATCAACAAAGCTCAGAGTGAGCACCAGGTTCCTAGTTCAAGCCCTGCAAATAAGAAATACCTACAAATTGATTTCTCCCTGTTTTGTTTTACCAAAAAAATCAATAATCCAATAACCTTAAACTCACAATGATATTTTGAAAATACTCAAAGATTTGAGAAAATTTAAATTCTTTGTAACCTTTGAGAAAGCCAGTTGTATGATAGCTTTTATTTCAATTTCTTGATCATCACTTGATTATAATTTATCATTTTTGTAACTCAGAAATCAATTATTTAGCTTTTATAATAATCATCACATTTCACTTAAAAACAAATCTTTAAAGAGAATATCTTAAAATAATAAAATATTATTTATTCTAAATTTTTCACACCTTTAGCCTGATGAGTTATGTTTCAAGAAGTTATATGGCCAGGGCGCTGATGGCTCACACCTGTAATCCTAGCTACTCAGGAGGCTGAGAAGGGAGGATCGTGGTTCAAACCCAGCCCGGGCAGGAAATTCCGTGAGGATACATTTCTTTTGTTTCTGAATCCCCTAGTCTAAGATACTTTGTTACAGCTATTCAGGGTAAGATGCTGCACTGTTTCCATTTAAAGAATGTTTGTTTAACTTATTCTGGTTCATTCTCTCTGTATATTTTTCATACAGTTTAAGATTAAGTTGTTTATAGGAAGAAGAAGAAGAAATATAATATACATCTCCAAATGCATTTATTCCAAATTAAAAATTTAGGTTGGAATTATCTTCACTGATATAAATGAAAACAGATTTCCTCACAAAGTGGCTTCAATATCCCACAATGAAGGAAGGGAATTACTTTTTTTTTCTGTTCTTTTCCTTTTCCTTTCTTTTTTTTTCCTTCCTTTCATTTCTTTTTCTTTTCCTTACTCACCTTTTCTCTTCCTTCCTCTCCTTTTCTTTCCTTCTTTCTTTCCTTCCCTTCTCTCTCTTCTCTTGCTCTCTTACTCTCTTCCACTTTCCTCTCCCCCTCTGCCCCCATCTCTCTCTCTCTGTCCTCTTTCTATCCTACTCTCTAGTCCAAGACTGGGACTCTAAGTAGCTGATGCTTTCACTCTGAATAGAGCTCTACCAACTGATCTTTGCTCTTTCCTTCTGCTGAGATAGCAGATTATTAAATTATTACTTCTTCCTTCTTCCTACTTCAAATTTCAAACCTTAAATGTACCCTAGTTTTTGCCTATAAATTCGCATTACCATTGGGCCGGTGATTTCTGGGCATCTGCAATCCTCTGGACTTCTCATCTGCCTTTGGGAATCTGAAAATTTGCCTTGGAAAACTTTTATCTTGGTTTCTTTTATGAAAGGAGTACTGTAAGTGAATCTCTCTCTTATACTCCTCAAAATAAATTAATGTACATTGCTCATGATTCATTTCTAGGTTTGTTGCTGTTTTCAGTTTCCCCTTTTTGTTTATTAAAAAACAAACTTCAATTTTCCTATTCTCACTTTTATGTAAGAATTATATCTACTATAAGCAGATAAATATTTTGATTAGATGTTGTACATCTCTGAGAAATGGTTTCAAATTCAGTACTGTTTTTATGTGTCCAAAAATTCTTTAAAATATACAGCGATGTTCAATAGACTATTTCTTTAGAAAAACAGATGTCAGTACATATGTGAAGGCAGTCTAAGGAATCTCAGGGAAACCTGTTGATTGAGAGAGTGGGGAAAGAAAGTGAAATGGAGAGATATATTCTGGGCAAAATATAATATATGCACATCTAAATTACCATAGTGAAATCCCTTAGTGGACTTAATATGCACTAGAGAAAAAAAGAGAAAGAAAAGAGAGAGAATGACAGGAAAGTAAAACTAGTTCCAGTGTGAGTGGAGGGATTACTGGGAGAGCAGAGAATTCCAAATAAAATTCCACAGTGATTCTAAATCAAGCACCAACATTTCTTTTGTTGAGCTGAAACCCCATTGTACAATTACTTGAAGATAATTCAGAAAAAAGTAAAAACGAAAAGAATCAGCTTTCACACATGCAAAAATTGCCTAATATTTCATAGCTTTTATGTTTTTATTGTCAGAATGGTATTTACCAGGGACCTTGTGTTTTACGCAATCTAAGTCCATTTCAACTGAAAAAATCCAAAGAAATGAATATCCTATCTGACTCTTTGTATATACACATGTGTATTAGCTAGGGGGAAAAAGCTCACATTTTATTGAAGAATACAATTTTTTTATCTTCTTTACACTTTGATGGATATAAATTATTCTCGTCTATGATCATGAGAAACATTCCAGCTCCCCACACTTTGACACCTTGCTCTTTGCAAACCTTTGTCCAATGTTTTTATTAACTCAATTTAATAGAACATTTTTATGGAGACCTTAAAAATTTAATAACTCCTCCATGCAAGGACAATACCACCTGCAGGCTCCACTGGGATTAAACTGTACTGATTCAATATGTCTGTTGGAACACATGAAAAAAGGAAGGGGGTAGGAGGGAGGGAACAGCAGCTACACTAATCAGTCTTTTCCCTCTCACCAACAAGTACTGCAGTTGCTTAGGACAGTCAATCCAAGCCATTTGCAGAGAATTTCGGTGTTTGCTAAGGTAATATGTAGCTCGCTCAAAACTTCTTAATAATATTAATCTAACTTTGATCATGTCAGAGGCTAGCAATCTTCAATTCAAAAATGTCTCCTCCTGACAGACATTCTGCATATTTTATAGATCTGATCAATATGTTATTAGTCAATAACCTGACGCTGGCTCATGAATTAATCCTTTTCTGTCAACCCAGCAGTTTATAGTCTTCTGTAACCTCATTCCCTCATTGAAGATGTTACCTGGCTTAATCCAATTAAGATAAAATTAACTTTCCCCCCTCGTGGTACTCTCCTTCTATGTTAATTTAAATCTCCAAGGACAGCTACTCCAGGCAAATAATTTTATGCTTGACCTTTTATGTGCAACATTAAAGTGGTATGGATATATGCATGGGAAGTCAATGAGCTGTCTCTCCATTTTCATCCTTCTTTAACAGTGCTGGAAAAATTCCATGTGAATGCAGAGGATTACTAAATGACAGTGATATATTTATTTAGGTTGTGAAAATAACTCTGTCACTTCAGCTTCGTATTTAGTATCTGTAGTGTCTTTGTCTTTTTTGAAAGGTAAATTAATAATAGGTGGTGGCAGCACTATCAGAGTTATTGTAGATATGGCACACCCAGGATGTTTTTAACAGTTTGCAATATGCAAAAGAAATCATCTATGCTCCTGCAACTCATGTGGCATATGACATTACCTGCTAAGAAAAAGAAAAAGGTGGGAAATATTATTTAACTTTGCATATGATCATTAATAGACTGCCTGTACTTCTGGCCAAATACAAAGATTCCACTTGGATAACAGAACAAGATTCCTTCGTAAATATCTAGCATACATTTCTTTGAGGTTCAGTTTTAAAGTCTAGTCATCTGCAGGCCAATATTTGAAAAGAATTTGTCTTTCAGGCAAAATGGTTTCTATTTCCTCTCCCTTCCTACCTAATCTCATCCACCTCCTCCACCCACCTGTCCACACATGCCTCCATACACACCCTTAGATGCCATTTTGGTATCTAACTTCTTTGAAGTCATTTAGGGGAGCTTATTTTTTCCTTTCCAAGTAACACCTAAGTCTGAAAAAATACATAAATGGCAAATCATTGCCACTGAATTGAAATGTAAAGAAATATATTGCCTACTCATAGACTTGTAAGTGTAAAATTCTTTGCCTATATAAGAGAGGAATGAAATGTCTATTAGAACACAATTATCATTTTATTTCTGTAAACATTAACTCTATAGGCTTTTGGTTGTATTTGATTAAGTATAATAAGCAATGTTTATTTTTGTTTTTGGTTTTTTGTCCGTCAAGAGGCTTGAACTCTGGGCCTGGGTGCTATCCCTCAGTATTTCAGCTCAAGGTGAGTGCTCTACCACTTGAGCCACAGCACCACTTCCAGTTTTCTGAGTGGTTTAGGGGAGATAAGAGTCTCACAGAATTTACTGCCCAGGCTGGTTTTGAACTGCAATCCTCAGATTTCAGCCTCCTGAGTAGCTAGGATGCAGGCGTGAGCCACCAACGCCGTCAATAAGCAACATTTTTACATTGTAATAGAGAAAAGAAATAATGTTCAGCAAAAACCCAAGAACGCTATTATATTTTTGATTGACTGACACATCACAATATATATTCTCTCTATGTTTCTACATGTTTTTTGTGTGTTTTGTTTTGGAGTTTGTGTGTGTGTGTGTGTGTGTGTGTGTGTGTGTGTGTGTGTGTGCATGCACACACACACCGCACCAATCCTGGGGCTTGAACTCAAGGCCTCAAACTCTCACTTGACATTTATGCACATGGGTGGCTCACTACCATTTGAACTTCACCTCCACTTCTGACATTTGTGGGTTAATTGTGCCCATTCTGTCTTCAGAACCGTGATCTCCAGTTCTCAATCTCCAGAGTAGCTAGGATTATAGCTTTATGCTATAAGTTTATTGTGAAATCTTTTGATCAAAGAGCAAAAATTTCTATATCCTCCATCCAGAGCTCATTAACAAGACAAAGGACTCTGTGAAATCCCTGAAACTGATTTCAAGTTTCCTCCACTTAAAAATACATTATTACTCTGTATTTTACCTCAATCAGTTATTTAATACTAAATATGATAAATATATTTGAATGAACTCATATACATTTTTATCTTCAATAATCATTCTTATATTTCAACCTTTGTAAGACTCACTTTTCTCTGTCTTCTTTAGTATTTCTATTTAAAAAACCTATTGTCAGGGTGATGTATAAAGGGGTTACAGTTACATAAGTAAGGTAGTGAGTACATTTCTTATTGAACTTTTTACCCCCTCCCTCATTTTTCTCCCACTTTTCTGCCCCTCTACTCACTCCCCCGACCTTGTACTAATCATTTCCAGCATATTGTCTTGGAGTATTGCCGTTGTATTATTTCCTTCCTTGTCCTTTGTCTTATGCAGAGCTTCCATCTAAATCTCAACATTTGACATCTTTCTTCAAAGATAGATTTGTTGTTAGACACCCTAATTAGGTGTTTTTTTTTCTTGGTCTATTAATTTCTTTCTAGGGTTATTTTGGTTTCCACTATGGTTATGACGCATTGAATATTAGGGCTGGGATCTGAAATATCTCCCCAACTCTCAGATGCAGCAGGTATTTCTTTCAATGAAGTAGTGTTTGAAGATGAAAACGTTAGGCGGTGGAATGATTGTGATGACTCTGACTCCATCTCTGGATATTTTTTCATTGATAGTTTCATAAGTTAATGGGATATTAGAGTTGGGGTTCATAGAGCTGTATTAGAGAATTTTGGAGGTGATGGAGAATTTCAGAGGTGGTGGAGACTTTTCAACGTGGTGATGTTTTCAAGAGAGACCTAGCCAGAGGAAATGCGTAAATGACAGACATACATTTGAAGTGTAATCTTTTCTATTTTAGCAGATCTTGTCAGGTGTTTTGGTTACAGCAAAGGCAAACTACCCAATCCATTGTCTTTCCTAACCCTCACAGTCAATATTTTCTCCCTAATATGTTACAAAACCTTTGTCATAATTTGCCTACAATTTCTTTTATTTTATTTTATTTTATTTTATTTGAGAACATACTGAACAGAGGGGTTACAATTACATGGGCAGGATAATGCATACATTTCTTACCAAGCATTGCAGCCACCTCCTTTGTTTAACCTTCACTTCCCTTCCCAGCCTGCCCCCTCCCCCCCCACCCAATCATACCCCCCTTTCCCCCCCACACATACAATGTAAAGCTTCCTTTGACATGACATTTTGTACTTCTCATTGTTGCAACAGGTCCACCTGAATACTTAAAGGACTTGTTTGTCCCCATCTCCTCCACATGTTATACTGATATCAAATATAGTGAAAGCGGGGGTTACACTGTGGGGGAGGGACATACAAAGCAACAAAGAAATAATCTTATAAATGCGTTAGAAACACATGCATGAAAGAAACGAAAACATTAAAATACATATTTAAGGGTTCGTTTTCCTAACATCACATTATCTGACCTTTTCCGCTTGACTCATACCTATACTAGATATTGCAAATAAGGGAAACCATGGGACCTATGTTTCTTTGGGCCTGGCTTACTTCACTTAATATAATTTTTTCCAAGCCTTTCCATTTCCTAACAAATGGGGAAATGTCATTCTTTCTGATGGAGGCATAGAATTCCATTGTGAATATATGCCACAATTTCTTGATCTATTCATCTACTGAGGGGCATCTGGGTTGGTTCCATATCGTAGCTATGGTAAATAATGCTGCAATAAACATAGTTGTGCTGGTAGCTTTAGTGTGGTCTTGTTTGTATACATTTGGGTAAATGCCCAAAAGTGGGATTGCTGGATCATAGGGGAGAAGTATGTGAACGCTTTTGAGGAACCTCCATACTGCTTTCCAAAGTGGTTGAACAAGTTTACATTCCCACCAACAATGAAGTAAGGTTCCTTTCTGTCCACATCCCCTGCAGCATCTGTTGTTGTTAGAGTTCTTGATTTTTGCTGTTCTAACTGGAGTGAGGTGATATCTCAATGTTGTTTTGATTTGCATTTCTTTTATGGCTAGGGATGTTGAACATTTCTTCATGTGTCTATTGGCCATCCTTCTTTCTTCTTCAGAGAAGCTTCTCTTTAAGTCTTTCGCCCACTTATTTATTGGGCAGTTGTTTGTTTGAGGATTTTTTGTTGGATGGTTTAATTTTTTGAGTTCCAGGTATATTTTAGATATGAGACCCTTGTCCGTTGTATGGCTAGTAAAGATCTTCTCCCAATCGGTGGGCTTTCTATTGATCTTGCTAGCTATGTCATTTGCCCTGCAGAATCTCTGCAAACTTTTGAAATCCCATTTGTCCAACCTTTCTTTGATTTGTTGTGTTTCCGGGTCTCTATTCAGAAAATTTCGGCCTGAGCCAAGGAGACCTAAGCTTTCTCCTATTCCATCCTATAAAGTTTTCAGAGTGTTTGCTTTGACTTCAAGGTCTTTGATTCATTTGGAGTTGATTCTGGTGCAGGGTGATATATAAGGATCTAGCTTTAGTTTTCTACATGTAGTTAACCAATTTTTTTTTATTTAATTTTATTTGAGAACATACTGAACAGAGGGGCTACAATTACATGGGCAGGATAATGCATACATTTCTTACCAAGCATTGCAGCCTCCTCCTTTGTTTACCTTTCACCTCCCTTCCCAGCCTCCCCCCTCCCCCCACCCAATTATACCCCCCTTCCCCCCCCACACCGACATTGTAAAGCTGGTTTTGACATGACATTTTGTACTTCTCATTGTTGAAACAGGTCAACCTGAATCCTTAAACGACTTGTTTTTCCCCATCTCCTCCACATGTTATACTGACATCAAATATAGTGAAAGCAGGGGTTACACTGTTGGGGAGGGACATACAAAGCAACAAAGAAATAATCTTATAAATGCGTTAGAAACACATGCATGAAAGAAACGAAAACATTAAAATACATATTTAAGGGTTCATATTCCTAACATCACATTATCTGACCTTTTCCGCTTGACTCATACCTATACTAGATATTGCAAATAAGGGAAACCATGGGACCTATGCTTCTTTGGGCCTGGCTTACTTCACTTAATATAATTTTTTCCAAACCTTTCCATTTCCTAACAAATGTGGAAATATCATTTTTTCTGATGTAGGCATAGAATTCCATTGTGTATATATACCACATTTTTTTGATCCATTCATCTACTGAGGGGCATCTGGGTTGGTTCCATATCTTAGCTATGGTAAATAATGCTGCAATAAACATAGTTGTGCTGATAGCTTTAGTGTGGTCTTGTTTGTAAACATTTGGGTAAATGCCCAAAAGTGGGATTGCTGGATCATAGGGGAGATCTATGTGAAGTCTTTTGAGGAACCTCCATACTGCTTTCCAAAGTGGTTGACCAAGTTTACATTCCCACCAAAAATGAAGTAAGGTTCCTTTCTGTCCACATCCCCTCCAGCATCTGTTGTTGTTAGAGTTCTTGATTTTTGCTGTTCTAACTGGAGTGAGGTGATATCTCAATGTTGTTTTGATTTGCATTTCTTTTATGGCTAGGGATGTTGAACATTTCTTCATGTGTCTATTGGCCATCCTTCTTTCTTCTTCAGAGAAGCTTCTCTTTAAGTCTTTCGCCCACTTATTTATTGGGCAGTTGTTTCTTTGAGGATTTGTTGTTGGGTGGTTTAATTTTTTGAGTTCCAAGTATATTTTAGATATGAGACCCTTGTCCGTTGTATGGCTAGTAAAGATCTTCTCCCAATTGGTGGGCTTTCTATTGATCTTGCCAGCTATGTCATTTGCCCTGCAGAAGCTCTGCAATCTTATGCAATCCCATTGGTCCAACCTTTCTTTGATTTGTTGTGCTTCCGGGTCTCTATTCAGAAAATTTCGACCTGAGCCAAGGAGCCCTAGGGTTTCTCCTATTCCATCCTGTAATGTTTTCAGAGTGTCTGCTTTGAGTTCAAGGTCTTTGATCCATTTGGAGTAGATTCTGGTGCAGGGTGATATATAAGGATCTAGCTTTAGTTTTCTACATGTAGTTAACCAATTTTGCCAGCACCATTTACTGAAGAGGCTGTCTTTCTTCCATTCTATTGTTTTAGATTCCTTATCAAAGATTAGATGGCTATAGGTCTGTAGGTTCATTTCTGGGTTTTCAATTCTATTCCATTGGTCCTGAGGTCTGTTCTTATGCCAATACCAAGCTGTTTTGATTACTATGGCTTTATAGTAGAGTTTGAAATTTGGTATTGATATTCCTCCAACAGTGTTCTTTCCATTGAGGAGCGTTTTTGCTATTCGGGGTCTTTTATTGTTCCATATGAATTTTTGGATTGCCTCTTCTATTTCCTTGAAGAATGAGGGTGGAATTTTGATAGGTATCGCGTTGAATTTGTAGATAGCCTTGGGAAGTATTGCCATTTTCACAATGTTAATCTTGCCAGTCCAGGAGCATGGGAGGTTTTGCCATTTTCTAAGTTCTGTGTTGATTTCCTATTTCAAGATTTTAAAATTTTCATCATAGAGGTCCTTCACTTCTTTGGTTATGTTAATTCCTATGTATTTTATTTTTTGTGGGGCTATTAAATATGGAGTTGCTTTCCTAATTTCAGCCACACTTTTCTCATTGTTGGCATATAGAAAAGCCATTGATTTTGGGGGGGTTAATTTTATAACCTGCTACTTTGCCAAAGTTTTGAATCAGCTTGAGTAATTTGAGAGTTGAGTCTATGGGATTCTTTAAATACAAGATCATGTCATCTGCAAAGAGGGAGAGTTTTATTTCTTCTTTCCCTATTTTGATCCCCTTTTTGTCTGCATCTTGTCTTATTGCTGTAGCTAGGCATTCTAATACTAGATTGAAGAGAAGTGGAGAGAGTGGGCATCGTTGTCTTGTTCCTGAGTTAAGAGGACATGGCTTTAATTTTTCAACATTGAGTATAATGCTGGCTGTAGGTTTGTCATATACAGCCTTTATTGTATTGAGGAAGGTTCCATGGATTCCTAATTTTTCCAGAACCTTCATCATAAAGGGGTGTTGGATCTTGTCGAAAGTTTTTCTGCGTCTATTGAGATAACCATGTGGTTCTTATTCTTGCTCCTGTTCATGTGATGAATAATATTAATTGATTTGCATATATTGAACCAGCTTTGCATCCCTGAAATGAATCCTGTTTGATAGTGGTGTATGATTTTTTGGATGAATTGTTGAAGTCGATTGGCCAAAATTTTGTTGAGAAGTTTTGCATCAATGTTCATCAAAGAAATGGGTCTATAGTTCTCTTTCTTTGATGAGTCCCTGCCCGGTTTTTGGATGAGGGTTATGATGGCTTCATAGAATGTGTTCGATAGTGAGCTTTCTCTTTCAATTTCATTGAAGATTTGGAGGAGAATTGGTGTGAGCTGTGCTTTGAAGGCCTTGTAAAATTCTGCTGTAAAACCATCTGGTCCTGGACTTCTCTTAGCTGAGAGGTCTCTTATTGCAGTTTCTATTTCAATGCTTGATATGGGCCTGTTAAGCTGGTTTAACTCATCGTGGTTTAGTTTTGGCATGTCAATATTTGCTAGGAAAAGGTCCATTTCTGTCACGTTCTCAAACTTATTAGCATAAAGGCTTGAGAAGTATTCCCTTATAATGTTCTGAATCTTGGTTGTTTCCGTGGTGATGTTTCCATTCTCATCTCTGAGTTTATTATTTGGGTGTGTTCTCTTATTTTTCTGATAAGATTTGCTAAGGGTATGTCAATTTTGTTAAGTTTTTCAAAGAACCAACTCTTTGTTTTGTTGATTCTTTCTGTAGATTTTTGGATTCTAATTCATTTAATTCTGATTTAATTTTGATTATTTCTTTCCGTCTACTGGATTGGGGTTTATCTTGCTGCTCTTTTTCAAGGAGGTTTAGATGTGTCATTAAATTGCTAGTTTCAGATCTCTCCAATTTGTTGATGTAGGAGCTCAGAGCTATAAACTTGCCTCTGAGTACTGCCTTTACTGTGTCCCAGAGGAGCTGGTAATTTGTGTGTTCATTTTTTTGAATAGCATGAACATTTGAATTTCCTTTCTAATCTCTTCCATGACCCACTCATGATTCAGCAGTGTGTTGTTCAGCCTCCATGTGATACCGGACTTTCTTTGGTGGCTTTTGGTGTTGAGTTCTAATTTTATTCCCTTGTGGTCAGAGAGAATGCAAGGTATAATTTCAATGTTTCTGAATTTAGACAAGTTTGCTTTGTGGCCTAAAATGTGGTCTATTTTAGAAAATGTTCCATGTGCTGCTGAGAAGAACATGTATTCTGATGCTGCTGAGTGAAATGTTCGGTAAATGTCTGTTAAGTCAAGTTGATCTATGCAGCTGTTTAGATCTGCAGTTTCTCTGTTGAGTTTTTGCCGAGTTGATCTATCTAGTGGGGAGAGTGGTGTGTTAAAATCCCCAACAATTAATGTCTTTGGATCTATATGGAATTTGTGGCAAAGTAGTGTTTCTTTGATAAATTTGGGTGCTCCATTGTTTGGCGAATAGATATGTAGAATTGTAATAATCTCCTGAAGGAGAGATCCTTTAATTAGTATGTAGCGACCTTCTTTATCTCTTCTCACGAATTTTAATTTGAAGTCTATTTTATGTGATATTAGGATTGCAACTCCCGCCTGTTTATGAGGGCTGTTTGCTTGGTAGATTTTGTTCCAGCCTTTAACATTGAAAATGTGTTTGTTTTTACGGGCAAGATGTGACTCCTGCAGGCAGCAGATAGATGGGTCTTGTTTTTTAATCCAACTAGAGAGTCTATGTCGCTTAATTGGAGTGTTAAGTCCGTTAACATCAAGAGATAGGACTTACAGGTATTTGGGAGTTCCTGCCATGTTATATACCTTCTTGGGGGCTGCGAAAACTGGTTTCTTCCTATGGTTCTTGGATTCTCAGTTTGGGTGCAGTTTGTTGGCCTTTATTGTGTTCTTGTTGGCTTTCTATGTGTAGGACATCTTTAAGAATCTTTTGTAGGGCTGGTTTGGTGGAGATGTATTGTTTCAATTTTTCTTTGCTATGAAAGGTTTTTATTTGGCCTTCAGTTATGAAGGAGAGTTTAGCTGGGTACAGTATTCTGGGTTGATAGTTGTTTTTTTTAGGGCATGGCATACATCATTCCAGGCTCTTCTTGCTTTGATTGTCTCTGCTGAGAACTCTGAGGTGATTCTAATTGGTTTCCCTTTATAGGTGATTCCCCTTTTCTCCCTGACAGCTTTAAGGATCTTTTCCTTGTTCTGACTTGATCCTGTGTGGATTATAATGTGATGGTGGGATGTCCTATTCTGATCTGGTCTATTTGGGGTTCTAAAGGCTTCTTGTATCTGAATAGGCCTATCTTTTTGCATGTTTGGGAAGTTCTCTGCTAGGATCCTGTTAAACAAATTTCCTAGACCATTAACTTCTGTTTCTAGGTGCTCCTCTACACATATTATCCTTAAGTTAGGACTTCTGATGGTGTCTTCCAGGTGTTGAATAGATCTATCATATTTCTTGGACTTTTCTTGGATGGTTGTATGTTCTTTCTCTATAATATCTAGGCTGTCTTCAATCCCTGAGATTCGATCTTCTGCATGGTCTAACCTGCTGTCAAGACTCTCTACTTTGTTTTTTATCTCTTTTCCTTCTAATTGGTCAGCTTTGATGGCTTCAAGTTCTTTGTTGAAGCTCTGGTTTAGGTCTTGTATGAATCTCTTTACTTCCTTAATTTGGTGTTCAGTGTTTGTCCTCAAATCACTTAGTTGATTGGATATGGTTTCTTTGGACTCCCATTCCTTCTGTTGGGTTCCATTCAGCTTTCCCTTTGTGGTCTCCCTGACTTCCTTCAGCTCCTTGTTAATGGATTCTATGGATGCCTTTACTGATCTTTATGTGTTCTCTACCTGGTCTCTCAATTCCTGTATTACTCTTTGTTTAGCTTCCTCACGTTCGTGGGATTCCTGCAGTTCTCTTTGAGTGTTCTCAGCTTGCTCACGCCATTCCTCCCTTTCCCTTTGAGTATTCTCAAGTTGTTCACGCAAATCCTGTATCAGTTTTTGAGTAGCTTCCTCACGCTTATGATATTCCTGTATAAACTTCTGGGATGCCTCCTCTCTCTCCCTGTCACGCTCATACAGAGTCATTTGTAAGTTTTCAAACTTCTCATTTATCATGTTTGCCACCAGTGTTTGTAGAGCTATTTGGGAACTCTCCTCTGGATTGTTCATTATCTGATCTGACCCCTGATTATCAAGATTGGGAATTGAGATACCCGAATTTGCCATTTTTCTTGTGTTTTTCCGGCTTATTCTGGCATTTGAGATGAAGATAGCACCAGTTTTGTGCTAGAACACTATCTTAAGGCAACCATCAACACCACTTCCAGCTTTTTGGGGTGTTTAATTGGAGATAAAGAGTTCTCACGGGCTTTGCTGCAAAGTGGCATCCAATTGCATCCTCAGATTTCAGTCTCCTGAAGGGAGAGGATGACAGGAATCGAAAAGTTTGTTTGGCTGGGTGCCAATAGCTCATGGCTCTTATCCCAGCTACTCAGGAGGTGAGATCTGAGGATCACGGGTCAAAGCCAGCCTGGTCAGGAAAGACCCTGACACTCTTACCCAAAGGAAAGGCTAGAAAACCAGAAGCTGTGGTGTGGCTCAAGCAATTGAGTGCTTGCCTTAAGCTGAAGAGCTCAGGGACAGCACCCAGGCCCAGAGTTCAAGTCCCACAACATAAAAAAAAAGAAAGTAAGACATCTTTGCCTTCAAATGGTGGTGGAGGTGTGGGGTTGTGGGGAGGATGCTGTGTTTGGGAGACTAAGTGCTGGCCTCACTGTACAGATATTTGTAAGAATTCCCCATGTTTGCCCCAGTTTAAAGCCACAGCTTCAAGAGGACATGTCCTGTGACAGGCAGGGAGTGGGCGAAGGGGTGCAGGTGTGAGATTGTTGTGTCTTTATTTTCTCCTTTGAAGGATAGATTTGGATGCTGGGTATCAAAATCTGAAGTGAAGGGTTGCAAAAAGTTTGGGGCCTGACGATATGGATTTCCTCTCTGTATATGAAGGTGGCTGAAGCCGGAAGCCACCCGTAGCTCACAACTCTCATCCTAGCTACTCAGAAGGCTGAGATGTGAGGAACGTGGTTACAAGTCAGCTTGGGCAGAAGAGTCTGTGAGAATTGATGATAGACCACTAGAGAACAGGAAGTGTTGCTTTGGGTCCAGTGGGAAATTGCTCACCTTCAGCTGAATTGCTGAGGGACAGCACCTTGGCCCAGAGTTCAAACCCCTTGACCAACAACAAATAAAGAGGTGACTAAGTATTCCACTTAACAGTGTGTATGATAGGACATGCGATGCTGGTCTATGATACATTCCAGATATGTGTGAGGCTCAACGTTTTGTCTACAGTGGGTCTGATGTCAGTCCTGCCATCTTTTAAGGGGTGGGATCTGATCCTGATTGAGGGAGTTCATGTTTCTGTTCTTAGGGACTGCTGAATCCTTGGAATATCCTCTGTGTGTGTGTGTGTGTGTGTGTGTGTGTGTGTGTGTGTGTGTGTGTGTGTGTGTGTGTGTCTGTCTGTCTGTCTGTCTGTCTGTCTGTCACTCTGACTGTCTGTGTCTGTTTCTGTGTGTGTTTGGAGGTACAAGAACTGGGCCTTGAACTCAAGTCCTAGGTGCTGTCCCTGAGATATCTTACTCAAAGTAACAGCTCTGACAATTGAACCACAGCTCCACCTGTGACTATTTGGTGTTTCAGTGTAGACAGGAGCCTCACAAACTTTCCTGTGTGGCTGGATTTGTACAGTGATCCTTAGATCTCAGCCTCCTGAATAACTAGGATGACAGACAGGAGCCACCCGTGATGGCTCTGTGTGTGCGTGTTTGTGTGTGTGTGTGTGTGTGTGTGTGTGTGTGTGTGTAGAAGTTGGTTGTTACAAGGAGTTACCCTTTGGTAACTTCTAACCGCTGTCTATGGGGGGGGGTGCATGGACTTTGTGGCTGAAGTCTGGGGGCCTGGAAGGCTGAGACATTTGAAGTGGACTCAGTACCTTTAAATTATAAGAGCAAGGGATCTTTGTGACCTTGGAACTGTCTACTCCCTTGGGCCTGGTTGGTGGCAGAGGGAGCACCGGAGGACCTGGGGTGGGGTCCTTATGGGTTGGCTCCCCATGTGGACAGAGTGCATGATCAGCACTTAAGGTTGTGAGCCCTGTTATTATGGACCTTTTTGGCATGGTTCAGACTCTGGGTCATCTCATCATATCATCTGATGGGCAAGGCCAACCCTACTTTAAATCTTGACCTGTGATCTTCAGATCTCAGCATCCAGAGTAGGTAGGATTATAGGCATGAGCCTCTGGCACCGGGTCTCAGATTCTTTTTGGTATATTAGTGTTTGAACTCAAGAGCTTAGGCTTTCCAGTCCGGTCTTCTTCCAAGGGAGCCAAACCTTTCTCTCTTGTGCATTTCTGAGATAGAGACTTCATATATTCTCAGGCTTGGCTGGATCATGGTCCTCCTGTGACAGGCATGTGCCACCATGTCTGGTCTTCTGTAGTTGGGATGGTAGATATGTATCACCATGCTCAGTCATCGGTTTAGATGACTGCCCCAAACTCTTAGTCCACAGCAGCCGATTTTTGACCACAGTTTTTTGAAGCTCGGGGTTCTGCTTGGAACCATTGGTCCTCAGTATCCTCACAGGACAGTTGTGAAGAAACAAGGGATCAAAACAAGGGGAACCCTGGGGCAGGTCCAGGTATAGAGGGAACGGTCATCAGATAAGTTTCATGGCAATTCTATGAGCATATAGTAAGAAGATACCTGGAAAGGACTAAGAAGGGGCCTGTTATTTATCATGCCACAGGTATGGGATTATGAAACAAAACATGGCTCTCTTTAATCCTTACCCTATCCCCATGAGGAAGGGGATACTTCACTGTTCAGCTTTGCAGCTGGGGAAAACGAGACATGGAAAAGCTGGGTGACCTACTCATGACCCCCAGGTGACAGGAAGCTTGGCCTGACTTCTCTGCCAATCTCCCTAGGACAATGGGTGCTATTCAGTCCATTTCTTGGGGTGGGAAGTCCACTTATTGTCAGTCGTGAGGCTTGACCTCTGGGCCTGGGCAATGTCCACAAGCTACTGAGATGAAATTTAGGGCTCTACCACTTGAGCCATATCTCCACTTCTGGTTTTCTGGTGGTTCTTTGGAGATAAGCATCTCAAAGACGTTCCTGCCTGGGCTGGCTATGAACCATGATCCTCATATCTCAATGTGTAGTTACCATTGTAGGCCTGTGTCATTGGCAGCCGACTTAAGTGTAATTCTCTCTCTCTCTATCTCTCTCTCTTTCTGTCTCTGTCATTGTCTCTCTCTCTGGAGGTAGGCTGTGTGTCAGGATCATTCTCGCTTGGACAGTGGAACTAGCTCTCTTAGGTAAGCCCCTCTGTGCCCAGAGAAGACTGTAATGGTTACTCATTGTCAGTCTGTCTGGTGAGTCCTTTTCCACTACCCTCATCTAAGACCGTTAAAGGAAAGTGGATAAGGAGGCATTGCATTGTCCAACTGCACAGCCCTGTCCCGAGTCTCTGATCCTCACTGCCACCTATGTGGCCAGACCCTGATTATAAGAAACTCAATTCACTCTATGTCTTCTTCTTGTTGCTGCAGTGTGTTGTTTCAGGGAGTGGAGGCAGTGTGCAGAGGAAAGACCCCAGATCTGACACCTCCTGGGGGACATTTGTTCTGTGACAGCGCAAAGTCATTGCTATGGATAAGGAGGAAGTCGGCATCAGACTTAGCCAGAACAATGCTCAAAGGTAGGTAGGCTATTGAAGTATCAAACCCATGCATGTCTACTTCCCACTCACAAAAATAAGGATGCAGTGCAGGTAGCCCAGAACTGGCCCTAGGAGACTATAAATGGATGGTGGCGGTCAGGTGCCAGTGGTTCTCGCCTGTCATCCTGGCTATTTGGGAGGCTGAGTTCTGATGGTCGTGACTCAGAGACAGCCTAGCTAGGCAGGAGAGTCTGTGAGATTCTTATCTCCCATAAACTACCCCCCCCCGAAAAATGCCAGTTGTGGTGCTGTGGCTCAAGTTATAGAGCCTCAGCCTTAAGTAAAAGAAGCTCAGGGATGACACCGAATCCCTGAGTCCATAACCTGGGACACAAACAAAATAAAATAAATGAATCGTGGGCACTTGTTATCTTATTACATAAAAGGATGGATACATTCTTCTCTCCGGTACTTGTAGCCAAAGGTAAGGACTTCCGTTGATGTTCCTTTAAACCTCTCCTTCTCTCTATTATCTCTCCTGCCTTCAGTTGCAGGATAGAATTCAGATCATCCCACTTGATGTGACCTTAATTACCCTCCCCTACCCGACTTTCTTGGGGTGGGGATCCTGGATGTACTCACCTCTGGGTGAAAGAAGCAACAGAGAGATGGGGGTAGGTATCCCTGAAACTCATACACACACACACACACACACACACACACACACACACACACACACACACACACACACACACACACAAAACAGACACTCACTCACCTAGGCCAACTCTGACTAGCCTTTATCTCCTTGGGTTAACTGACCTAGGAGAGGAACTTGATCCCCTATAAATGACTATTTTAACTAGAGCTTGCTAGTTGACATGAGAAAAAGAGAAGCCCAAAGGAAAGGTTTTGAAGCCTGTCTGGCTCAGGCTCACACTTGACATCCTGGTTCTTTGGTAGGCAGGAATCTGAGGATCAAAGATCAAAGCCAGTCATAAGCTGGAAAGCCGATAAGACTCTTCTCTGCATGGAACCACCAAAAATCCAGACGTGGAGCCGTGGCTCAAGTGGTAGAGTAGTAGCCTTGAGCATGAAAACTCAGAGAGACAGCTCCCAGATCCTCCGTTCAAATAACACAAGAAATGGCCCCATTTGTTGCCCCCAGACTGCCTGGGCCTCAAGTGCCCTCTCACAGGGTGTGATACTGCACTGGTCCCTGGGTAGTGTATCAGAGCCTTCAGAAATTGGGTGGTGAAAGCCAGGCCTTCTCCTTTGTGTGCTTTTAAACACACAAGTTGGAGGCAGAGCATGACAAGGCCAACAGTCTGCAGAGCGAAGAAGATCCCCCTCTGCCAGGGTGATTGGAGTGAGCTTCTTAAAGGCAGCACTTGAAAGGGGGTCTTGCTTAAGAAGGAGGATGTGACAGGAAGCACAGATAGATAAGATGCCATAGATAAAAGACAACATAGCAGAGCATGTTCTTTTCCAGACAAGGCTGCTGGTTAGATACTCGGTAAAGATATGCAAGACTGTCCCAAGATAGGCCCAAGGGGTCACAGAAGAACTGCTATCCAATGTTGGGATTGTGTCTTAGCAGTAGTGGGCTCACCTAGCACACAGGAAATCCTGGGTTCGATTCCTAGGTCCCACATACGCAGAAAAATCCAGAAGTGGTACTGTGGCACAGGTGGAAGAGTGCTCAAATCAAGCAAAAGAAGGTCAGGCAGAGCGCCTGTACCCTGAGTTCAAGGCCCAGCACTGTCAAGGTAAAACTTCACTCCAAAGGACCTGGGTGACAGGTGGATGGTGTGCCCTGTAGCACTTAGTAGATCCATCCATGCTTTGTGTCTCCTTCTTTGACAGAGGGCATCTGGACACTCTTCCTGCCCTGGGCACTCCTGGACCCGGTTATCAGCAACCCTCCCAACGTCTTCCACTGGGACATGGAGCAGCTGGCCACAGAAATTCTGTTACCAGTTGGGTGTGGCGGGGCAATACAGGGCAGGCCTAAGAAGTCCTAGTTGGTCTGATATGCCCCTGACAACCAAGCCATCCATAGAAAGTGGAGGGGAGCTTAGAAAGGAGTAGTGACGTGAAGGGGGCCTTTTAATGGCCATGGCCCTCCCCAGATTCTGAGCCTCCCTTTGCTGTCCCTGAGGGAGGTAGAGGAGGGTCTAGGGGTGTAGTGTCTAGTGGAAGACTAGTTGGAAATTGTAAAGAATGAGATACCATAGGCCATGTGCTGATGGCTCACGCCTGTCATCCTGGCTACTCGGGAGGCTGAGATCCAGAGGGTCTTGTTTCCCAGCACAAGGAGGAAATTCCGATGAGAGTCTCATCTCCAATCTCCAACCAGAAGTGGTGCCATGGCTCAAGTGGTAGTGCACTGACCTTGAGAAAAATTCAACATCAGGGAGAGTACCCAAGCCCTGAGTTCAATCCCCTCATCCAAAAAAACAAGAACGAAAGACACCCCTTGCTTGCCAGAGATGGTGAAGGAGTGGGGTTGCTGTGGTTGGGACACCAGGTTCTGGCATCAGTGTACAGCCATTTCTAAGAACTCCCCATTTTGGCCAAGTGTGAAGTTACAACAGGCTGGGCGTTGTCTTACCATGAAGTCCAGTGGTTGTGGCCTATCGTAGTCAGGGAGTGAGAGAATGGGAGCAGGGTTGGAGGGTAGTGTCGATTATATTCTCCCCAACCAAGGAAAAATAGCTTTGGATATTGGTGTCAAAGTCTGAAAGTGAAGGGTTGCATGTGCTTTGTGGCCTGACAAGTTGGGTTTCCCCTGGTTGTAAGAAGGTGGCTGAAACCGGGCACTGCCAGTGTCTCACAACTCTCATTCTAGCTACTCATGAGGCTGAGATCTGAGGATCACGGTTCAAAGCCAGCTTGGGAAGGAAAGTCTTATAGACTTTAACTCAAGGGAAGCAACAGAAAACTGGAAGTGGTGCTGTGGCTCCAGTGGTAGAGCACACACCTTCAGCTGAAGACCTGAGGGATAGCATGCAGGTCCAAAGTTCAAACCCCATGACCGCCAACCAAAATAATGTGGCTGAGTTTTCTTCATAGTGGTGTGTACAGTAGGAAATGCCATGCTGTTTTTGAGCCATTCCAGATGTGTGAGAGGCTCTGAGTTTTGTCAACATTTGGTCTGAGGGTGGTAGTGCCATCTTCTTGGAGTTTGGGATGTTCAGTTGCTCAGGGACTGCTGACACCTTGGGCTACCAGTGTGTGTGTGTATGTGTGTGTGTGTGTGTGTTTGTGTGTGTGTGTGTGTGTGTGTGTGTGTATTTTTCCCTCATCATTCTCTGCCCACTTCCTGGGTGCTTGTCTGCCTCTTCCTGACCTTGGATGGTGCCCTTCCTCAATAGTAACCTTGTCTTCAGTCCCCTATCATGGTCTTCAATGAGTACTAAATTGCCAGAGACCTGCATATTCCAGCTTTTCCTTGGGACCCAAGTCTGGCTGTCCATATCTTTGTCCTCATCCAGGGGATTCTGGTTCCTCAGGGCTGGCTGGTATATGTGCTCTCCAGACTCTTGGAGCCAGGGTCAGTCATACTGTGTGCTGTCTTTTTCTCAGCTAGGCTACTGGCTGCATGTCCCACTCCCAGCAGGCTGGTAGAGGTGTGGTGGAAGGGTGGTTGCCAGTGGCTCTGGCCAACTCGACCTTGATAGCTGACTGAAGGCTTCCCAAACAAGGATAATCTGGGGCTACATGAGAGGTGAGGCTAAGGTGGCTTGGATGTATTGTTCGATGTCTAGGAAAGGTCAAAATACCTTACGTAGGCAAATCTATTTTCTGGCCCCAACTGGGCCTCTCGGGTACTCCTAGACAATTTTGGATTCCCAGAATACAGATGCATATACTTTAGATTCCAGGGCCAGGGAACTGGGGGATGAGAGATTGGTATGGCCAGTACCTCAAGGTTTTGAGGCATTAATTTCGACCTGTATGAACTGAGCTACAATTGGGGGCAGTCCTGAGTCATAGTTACAGTAAACTCTCAAAGCAGATCAAGTGGTTTCTCCCTAAGTCCTTCTTGGGCTGAGGGGTTTGGGCCATGGCAGTAAGTTCCATGGAACCTGGCCCTGGATGTCAACATGGAGCTACAGGATTAAGGGAAGTACAATAGGGTTGCTCCTTGGTAGTCGGCCCATGATTGCAGACCTTCATCTGCCCCCCTTCCCAAAGCACTGGTGAGGAAAGTAGGGGAGCGAGCCCTGAGACTCCTGGGATAGTGACTGCTACAAGTAGCAGTCAGTTGGCTGTGCATTCCTGAGCCTACAATACTTTCATGAACCCAACTCAACACCTGCCCAAAGTCTGACTAACAAATTTGCACTCTTGTGATACTCGTATGACTGGGCATTATCTGGTGTGACATCTTGTAGCTCCTGCCCCTCCTGGGCCAGAACTGTGGTCTGAGAAAGTAATTTACTGCTCTGATGCACATTGCACCCATGACAGATGCCATTCTGATGATCTTCATGCCTCAAGGCTCAATACTTCTCTGGTAGTGTGGCCTGCTCTGTAGGCAATGGCCTAGAAAGAGGCTGCTACCAAGACTTATAGGACACCTAGACATTAGGGGACCTTCAGGGGCCCACTAGAAAGAACTCTGCCTAGAGCTAAAGAGTAAGGTCTAAGCAGGCCAGGTGTTGGTCATGGGGCTTGAACTCTGGGACTGGGCGCTGTCCTCCAGCTCTTCACCTTACCACTTGAGCCACAGAGCAACTTCCGATTTTCTGTAGGTTTCTTGGACATCAGAGTCTCCCAGACATTCCTGCCTGGGCTCGCTTTCAAACATGATCCTCACATCTCAGCCTCCTGAGAAGCTAGGAGGACAGGTGTGAGCCACCTCTGCCTGGATGATCTGGCCTTACACCACAGTGGACTAGGAGCTCCTGAAATCTTTTCTTTAATTTTCCTGTGCTAGTATTGGGGCTTGAACTCAGGGTCTGGGCTCTGGTATCTAAACTTTTTCCTTCAAGGTTACCACTTTAGCATTTGAGCCACAGCTCCTGTTCTGGATTTTGGTAGATAATCAGCAAGAAGAGTATCATTAACTTTCCTCTCCTGAGCAGGCTTGACCCTCAATCTCTATCTTAGTCTCCTGAATAGCTAGGATTTACAGGGGTTGAGCCACTGGTGGCATTGGGCTAGAAGCTTTTCTTTTTTTTTTTTGGGTCCAGTCGTGGGCCTGAACTCTGGGCCTGGGCGCTGTCCCTCAGCTCTTCAGCTCAAGGCTAGCACTCTACCATTTGAGCCACAGTGCCACTTCCAGCTTTTTTCTTTTTGCTTATGTGGTGCTGAGGAATCGAACCCAGGGCCTCATGCATGCAAGGCAAGCACTCTACCACTGAGCCACCTTCCCTGGGCTAGAAGCTTTTCTAAAGCAAGAGTTCTTCCCTGCATTTGCCCTGACTCTTCCATGCAAAGGAGGCCTAAGGGTCAGGAGCTATAAAAACAGGTTTCCAACCACAGGAAATGTCTTTGGGTCCCTGGCGAAAAGCCAAGTTAATCTTCCCCCTGGGCGCCATTCTGGAACCCCACCCTCTGCCCTGTGATTCAAGTCAACATTGACCCAGCCTTGAATTTCCTACTAGACTTTTCTGAAGCCATAGAACCTTCATACCACTCAGACCACCTGCTCTACAGCACACCTCAGGACCTTTGCCCATGCTATACCTTCTGTCTGAGGCTCTCTGTCTTGTACCCACATATTAGAACTACTGTGGAATTTTGGCACTGGCTATATCACTTCCTGGAGCAAATCTTTCCTTCCCTTCTACAGTTGGGATCTTCAGATCTCTTCCTCTTGAGTAGATTACAGGGGTGAGCCACCAGCACCTGCCCTCTAACCTACTTCTTATCTATAACCTTGGCCCTCCTCTGAGTCCCAGAAGAATATGTCTCACCAGGCCACACTCCTTAGTTGCTCACAGGTTTGTATGATCACCTTGACTGATTGGCCAATTGGTTTTGCTCTCCCCAGAGTTCAGATCCCAGCACTACCAACAAGTGGATCGTGGAGTAAGAAGGAGAGTGTGAAACTTAATTTCCTTTTCTCTGAGAATCCTGGAAGTCAGGCATGATGGAGAACATTTCTACAGATCTAGATGTTCTGTGATAGGTTGTCATCAATGTAATAAACAGAATGGGTTTCATCATAGTAAAATCAATGGTAAATAAATGAATAAAACAAAAGATGCAAGGAACACACGAAACATGTATGTATGGGTAAGTATAAATCCTATCTTTACAATACATATAAATAGTATTTTTTCCAGGGCTGGGTCTTGAATTCAGGACTAGTGAACAGGCCTGACATTTTTATCTTCATGTAAGGTGACTTTCCTTGCCGTTTATCCACATTGCTGCAGATTTACCCAGATCCTGAGTTCAAATCCAAAGCCTGTAAGAATAAACTGTATGAATTGCAAGCCAGGGAGCTATTTTTTTTTCTCAGCATGAGGCTTAAACTCAGGTCATGGCAAGTCCACCTCAGCTTCGATCATACTAGGATGTGGTGAAGCCACTGGACACGCAGGTGCTCCTGTGATCCTAGAACCCCAGGTCTTACAAGAAAAACAATGCACAGAAAAAATGTGGCCTTTTATGTTTTCTTCCTTTGCAGTGACACTTCTGGGTCTGAATGACACTGTTGCAAAGGGTACCTCACCTTGCACTGCTGAAGGCTGACAGACTATCAGGGAACCTTTATCCACGTGGCAACATAGGCCCTCATTTCGAATCTCCGTCCTGACACCAACCAATGGCAGGTGATACTAAGAAACTGGCTCCCATCCAAAGGAACAACATTGGAATTTTGTCAATGTCACAGTTGAATGAGTTCATCGTGCATGATGATCCTATAAAATTAAAAAGCATCATTTCAGAAGTCTGGTTGATTTTATTTAGTATTTATGAAGCATTAAAAAAATATTATTATTTACAGGAACACAATAATTTCAGGATAGTGAGTGCTTTCTTTAATAGTTTAAGGATTTTAACAATAACATTAATTACATGGATGTATAATGAATACTAGGGATTTGGAAGGAATACAGTCTATATAACTGAATAATGTATAGACATCTCTGGAATTCTATTTAGATATATATTTATTAGCATACTGCCATCTGCATGTTAATCTGTTTTTAGTTTGTTAAAACCTGGGGCTTGTTCTCAAGTCTTTGGAATAACCTGTCAGCTCAAATTGCCCCAGTATGGACTATTGACACTCAGCAATTCTGCTTGCTTCACAGGATTCTGGCCACACCCCCATTCTTTCTTGTATCTTTCTGACCAATGGGATACAAGAATGCTGGCCACGCCCACATTCCATGCTGCCAGGTAGCACTGGGATTCCCTCTGTTTGTTTACACCACTAACAGTAGTTGAAAAAGGTAGAGGTGGCTAAGTGGTGAGGAAGAGACTCTAGGTGACTTTGGAGTATAGTAAGAAATTGATTCTCCCACCCCCACCCGGCCCCTTCCCTCCCTTCATGTGGTGCCACGTTTCAAACCTCAGGCAATGGCGTGCTGCCAACAGGTATAAATCCCAACCTGGTCCCTTCCCCTAGTCATCTGCTCTGGGCCCATGTGTCCGCAATGATGCTGCCATCGCTGCTGCCCCACTTGGAGCAGCTGCCAACAGTTTCTCTCAGCAGCACAGGAGAGTGGCTACCCCAACACCAACTCAATCCGGGTCAAACACTCCTCTGGGGGCACCATGACCCCCCTGCTTGTTTCCTCTCCCGGCTCTGATGAGCCACCTTTCTGCCTTGAGCATTTCTGAGATAGAAACTAAATATTTGCTCAGGCTGTGCTGGATTGCATTCCTCCTGTGAAAGATATGCTCTACCAGGCCTGCTCCTCTCTAGTTGGGATGGTAGACATGTGGCACCATGCTCAGTCGTTGGTTTAGATGGATTATCCCAAGAATCCACAGCAGTGGATTCTTGACCATATGTGAAGCTCTTGGTAGGGCCTCAACCATTGGACTTCATTCTCCTCACAGGATAGTTGTGAGGAGAAAAGGGATTTATACAGAGAGATCACTAGAGAATGGCTAGGCAGAGAGGGAGGGGCCTTCACATAAGGTTTTGGCAATTCTGTGAGCTTATGACAGGAAGATACCAGAAAGGGCTCAGGTGGGGCCTGTTATTCATCGTGCATCAGGTGTGGGATTATGAACTGAAACTTGGCTCTCTTTCATTATTACCCTAGCCCCATGAGGAAGAGGATCCTTCACTTTGTTCAGTTTTGAAGCTGGGGAAACTGAAGCACAGAGAAGCCAGGTGACCTACTTATGACCTCAAGTTCACAGGAAGCTCGGCCTGACTTCTCTACCATGCTCCTTAGGACAATGGGTGATATTCAGTCCACTTCTTATGGTGGGAAGTCCACTTCTTTTCTGTCGTGGGTCTTGATCTCTAGGATTGGCCACAGTTCCTGAGCTCCTCAGCTCAAGGCTAGCACTCTATCACTTGAACCCACAGTGCCCCTTCCACTTTTCTGGTGGTTCTTTGGAGATAAGATTATCACAGCTGTTCCTGCCTGTGCTGTCTATGAACCATGATCCTCATATCTCAGCTTCCTGTTTAGTTAGGATTAGATTTCTAAGCCTCTGGCACCAGATTTAACTGTAATTCTGGTTCTCTCTCTCTCTTTCTCTCTCTCTCTCTCTTTCTCTCTTTCTCTCTCATTCTCTCTCTCAGGAACTAGTTGAATGGGTGCTATATGAAGTGGCCCAACGTCCCCTGGTGGCTGGAACCCAAGATGGCCTACTCATTCTGGTTCTGGAGGTGGGCTGTGGGTCAGGAGCGGTCTCACTCAGAGTGTTGATACATCTCCATGAAATAAGCCTTCTGTGCCCTTGCTAGACTGTGAGGATTATTCATTGTCCATCTAGCCTTACTGGATTTATTTTATTGTATTCTTTTCTACATTTTCCAGCACCTGGCCAATATTATGGTACATAGTTATGGAATGAAAATATAATGACAACTTAAGAAAGTCATTATGGCTCTGGGAATGTGGCTTCATGATATGGTGATTGCCTAGCATGCATGAAACCCTGAGTTCAATTCCTCAGTACCACATAAACAGAAAAACATTGGAAGTCGTGCTGTGCCTCAAGTGGTAGAGTGATAGACTTGAGCAAAAAAAAAAATTCAGGAATTATTCCCTAGCACTGAGTTTAAGCCCCTTGACTAGCAAAAAAGGAAAAAAACCCAAAAAACCAAAAAACACAAAAAACATTTAGTTAGTAAATACAAAATAAGGAACCTATACTTGGAATATATAATTGCTCCTGCCATACTGACACCTGACAATAGTCCCTAATTCATGTACTTTACTTTTATTAGGATATTGTGTTGAAAAAAAAAGTTTTGTTCATTAGGTCACAGAAATTAATGGCTTGAATGTGCTTAGATGTCCGGTGAAGATTAATTCTGGATATTCAAAAATTCCAGGTTTTTGAATGATCACTGCTAATCACAATGAGGATAATCTAAGTGAGATTTGGAAATATTTTTGGTCATTTATGGCACCAAAATGGCAGAGGCAAATTAACAGTTGTGTCAAAAGAGAAGGAACTCCAGAGTTAAGTAATAAATGTTAGTAACTACGGTATACCAGAAACTGTTTTAGAAAACCACTTTTGGTTATTGAACAAATAGTTATCAACTAGACTTATTCCTCATTACCTTTAGCATTCTAAATCTCTTAGGCTACTTGTAATCTGTGTGTAATAAATGTGTCTCCTTCTGTGTTGTTTTTTCTCACCTTCTTTGCTTTCTAAAAATTTCAGTCTTTCTATATTTCTCTATGAACATTTCCTGATACTAAATACACCTACACAGATGGCAGAGAATGCTAATTTAAGGGTCCCATAGCTCATGAGTCATTAATGAATCAACATGGAAAAAGAGGACATATTTATTGTTACCTCAAGTTTTCTGAAAAGCTGCAATGCCATCATTTGATTCAAATTTCCAATATTTGACTACATAGTGTCATTCAGTGCACATAAACGCAGATATGACCTAGGCTCTGATGGTTCACCCCTGTAATCCTAGCTAGTCAGGAGGTTGAGACCAAAATATTGTGATTCTAAGCCAGCCTGGTCAGGAATGTTCATGAGACACTTATCTTCAATTAACCGCCTGAAACCCAGAAGTGGTGGTGTAGCTTAAGCGGTAGAGCACTCAACTTGAGCTGAAGACCTGAGGCAGTGTGCCCAAGATCAGAGATCAAGCCCCACAACCAACAAAAAGTGCAAATATTACCTTAAGTTTCCCCAAAAGGAAGGACAAGATCAATAATCTTCCCAAGCAGAAAAAAGAATTTCAAAATGATGCAGTGCACCTACTTTTGCTGAGTTATTTAAGTTATGCCTTCTTTGCTAGACATATTCTCTTCCTTTAAAAATTGTCAAATATTAGCTTTACAATAAACTTCATCTAATATTTCTTGTTTCAAAAGAGAAGACTATACAATTAATACCACTTAGCTTTCTTACTATCTTAATTCAAAGCCAAACCAGGCAGGAGAGTCTGTCAAACTCTTATCGCAAATTAAACACCAAAAAACCAGAAGTGGAGTTTTGGCTCAAGCAGTAGAGTACTAGCTTTGGGGGCAGGTGGGCAGGAAAGACAACTGTTCAGGGACAGGATCCAGCCTCTGAGTTCGAGCCCCAGAACTATCACAAACTAAAACAAACAAACAAAAATCCCAGATATTTCTTTGGGACCCTCCTTAAAGGAGTACTGGTCAGAGAAGAGGCTCCTTTTGCTGATCATACTCAATGCATCCTGCTTTTTTGGAATCCTTCTTGCTCTGTAGAACTCAGGACCAGACCCAAGGAATTGATAACTCACTCCTGCATCAAGAGAATCATCTCAGGGGTGAAATATCCATCCATAAGTCACTTTAAAACCTCCATGTCTTTGTTCCTTTGCAGGAGAACACTTTTAAAACAATGTTATTTCCTTTTGTTCTATGCTGGCCTTCAAATGGTACATTATTTCCTTTTGTAATATTCTGAAGTAGAAGTTTAGAGAAAAAATTTATATGAGTAAAGAGCACACTCGGAAAACCCAGGGACAGAGTTTCCTTCAAACCTTGGGATACTTTTCTTGTACAGTAAAAAGGAAATACAAGGTTATTGAACTTTGTTATTCCTCTATGTTCCATTCCCCTCCTGGTTTCAGTTTTCATATCCAGTAACGGTTACTTCCAGTAACAATCGATGGTGCTGCTTGAGGTATAATGAATGTTTTCTGGCTTCACTGAAATAACACTAGGACACCTTTGGACCTGAGGTAACACGTGTTTCAGAGACAACTTAGTAAAGAGAAAATATGAAATTTATATTGCTTAAAAATACATTATACATAAGTACATTGAGTTCAAACTTTTTAAGTTCTCTGTAAATTAAGGCGAATTTTAAATGGGAAGAAGATTCTCAGAACATTCTTTTTGTGAGTGTACGTGCTGTTCATTATTTCCCAAGTTTACATGTGCTAACAATAAGGGAAACAATAGCAATAATAGGAGAAAGAGAAGTTCTGAGTTTAAGTATAAGGGTTCAATACAATATAGAAGACTACAAAAAGACAACATTGAAACAATAAAGCCAAGTCCATTATGTAGATTTATGGGAGTGATATACAGAATGCAAGACTCCTACTTGGAACATGAAGTATGAGGCCACTCTCATTCTAAATCATGCTTGCTAATCATGCATCTTTGTAGAAAGTAGAATGGAAGAATAATCCTGTTTCCAAAGCAAATCAGATATAAGAGCATGGATGGTGTGATTGCTTACAGCCTGGCTTTCACTCCTGTGCATATAGACTGTTTTGCCATCGACATTGGGGGGTAGGAATGATTACTGTTTAGCCTTTTTTTGGGGGGGCGGTCTAGTCTGGGGCCTGAACTCTGGGCCTGGGTGTTGTCCCTCAGCTCTTCAGCTCAAGGCTAGCACTCTACCACTTGAGCCACAGTGCCACTTCTGGCTTTTTTATTTTTGCTTATGTGGTGCTGAGGAATCAAACCCAGGACCTCAGGCATGTAAGCCAAGCGCTCTACCACTGAGCAAACTTTCCATCTCTAGCCTTTTTTCTTAAAATAGTTGGTTTTTAAAGTTGATCTACTTATTTAATCTAGGAAATCAAAAGTTAATATTTGGGTTTTTTGATGAAATTTGAAACTAGGCAATTAAAAACACTCGTTGTCCTCAAATTCAACATTTAAAATTATTAAAACTTTGTTCATATGTTTTAGTTGTCAGAAATTTGAGCCATGCATGGGAGCTCATACTTGAAATGCTAGCTGCTGGGTCTTGACTGATACAGAGAGGATTATGATTTGACCCTAGCCCAGGGAAACATTCAAAATTTTGGATCTCAATCAATATCTGAACCCAATGCTTTGTGCTTTATATTTCATCTACTCAGAAAAGGTAAAAAGAAGGATTGTGGACCATGCTGGCCTGGTCATAAAGAGAAAACCCTGCCATAAAAATGGATAAAGTAGGGCTGGGAAGGTGGTTCAGTGTTAGAGCTCTTGCCTTGCATGCATGAGGCCCTGTGTTCAATTCCTCAGCACTACATAAGCAGAATAAAAAAAAAAGCCGGAAGTGTAAGTGTGGCTCAAATGGTAGAGTGCTAGCCTTGAGCTGAAGAGCTGAGGGACAGTGGCCAGGCCCAGAGTTCAGCCCCCCCCCAAAAAAATAAGGCTAAATCAGGGCTGGGTGCAGGTGCCTCATGCCTGTAATCTTAGCTACTCAGGAGGCTGAAGATCACAGTTCAAAGCCAGTCTTGGCAGGAAAGTCTGTGAGACTCTTATTTCCATTAAACCACCAGAAAATCAGAAGTGACAGTGAGGCTCAAACAGTAGAGCACTTGCCTTGAGCTGAAAATTTCAAGGACAGTCTCCAGGCCCAGAGTTCAAGGCACATGACCAACAAAAACAAAAGTGTCTAAAGCAAAAACAGCAGGCGTGTGCCTCACCTTTTAGAGGACGACCTTTAAGTTCATGAAGCCCTTAATTTAACTGCTAGTATAGAAAGGAAGAAAGGATATGAAGAAAAGAAGTAAGGGAGGAATTATGATATAATCAAATACTGGAATGATAAGTACTAAATAAAGGGATTACAGGTATTTTATATGAAAAGATACTGATTGTTTACTAAAAGGAAAATTATAAAATGTGGAATTCAGGCTGAAATACATGTACAACTTTTGTTTTTCTGTAAAATGATACTAATGTGCCCCTTTAGTTTTAAAGTAGTAAATGAGTTTAAAACAATATGAGTGGTTAGAAATGAATCATTATTTCTTATCACTTTTTCTGCTATATTCACCACTTACAAAATCGAAATAATGTTGATCATTTTAATTATTAATTCATTAATTTAATCTTTCATCTTTAGTGTATAGTCTATCGCGCACATCATTTAAATGTTTGAACTATCTTTGTTTGTTTGTTTTTTATCCACCATGGATCTTGGACTCTGGCCTGGGCACTGTCCCTTAGCTCTTTACCTTAAGGCTAGCACTCTACCACTTGAGCAACAATGTCACTTCTGGCTTTTTCTGCTTATGTGGTATTGAGGAATTGAACCCAAAGTTTCAACATGCAAGGCAAGCACTCTAGCACTGAGCCAAATTCCCAGCCTTGATTCCTATTTTTCCTTCAGACATGGGACTTGAACACAGGCCATGAGTATTGTCCCAGAATTCTTTTGCTCTACCATACCAGTTTAAACCACAGTGCCATTTCTTGTTTTGTAGTGGATAATTGGAAATAGCAGTCTCATGGGAACTTCTCTGCCCAGGCTGTCTTTAAGCCACCATATTCATTTCTCAGCCTCCTGAAAAGGTAGGATTACAGGCATGAGCCAACTGAACCCAGCTGCTCATTTTTTGAAAAATGTTTAGTTCCCTCTCAAGTACGTACAAAGTGAGATGCAAATTAATTTTAAATGAACCACCAATTGAGGATGTTGAGATTACAAGTGATTGCAATTTTTTTTTACATTTTTTATATGTGTGGCTTGAACTCAGGGCCTGGCGGCAGTCCCTGTTCTTTTGTGCTCAAGGCTATCACTCTACCATTTTGAGCCAGTGCCCCTTCTGGTTTCTTGCTAACCAGTTTATGAGATAATAGTCTCACAGACTTTCTTACCCAGGTTGTCTTTAAACCTCAGTTATCAGATCTCAGCCTCCTGTGGTGCTACGATTACAGGCATGAGCCACTGGCACCAGCTTTTTTAAAAAGGGACAACAATTCATAAGCCATAAGCCTTGACTCATGCCTATAATACTACCTACTGCAGAGGTTAAGATCTGAAGATGATGATTTGAATCTAGAGGTGCAAAAATGTCTCTATGAATCTATTATCTCCCATAAACTGTTCAAGAAAACCAGATGTGAAGCTTTGGCTCAAGTGGTAGAGTGTACTCTTGAGCAAAAAAGAAACTCAGGGATAGCACCTAGATCCTGCGATCAAACTCCATTTCTTATACACACACACACACACACACACACACACACACACACACACACACACACACACACACACACACACACAAACACAAACACACCACAAAAAGTAAATAGAAAATATGAAGAAATGAATGAAAAATTTGAATATTGTAAGGACATTTGGGTTTAGAGTTATGACTCAGTGGGTAGGACAATAGCTATTGATTGAAACTGTCAGGTACCAAGGACATAAAAATGAATTATCTGCTCTGTATTTTCCTATTCTCATATGTTCTCATTTGGGAACTCTCTTCTTTAAAAAAAATTGTTTTAGCTGTGATATAGAGCAGGGTTACCTTTCTGTATGTCAGGTAATTAGTACATTTCCTTCCTTTTACATAATCTTATCTGTTCCCCCATTCTCTTCCATACCCTCCCTCCCATCTTGATCCTCGACTTGCATGGTTCACTTTCATCAATGTCCAGTACAGCCAGAGGGCTCTGCTGCTGCAATTTTTCACCCAGTTCCCACTAATTCTGTGCCCTTCCCCCATCTTCCGTGTATATTAGGTGAAGAATACAGACTCATCAGAAAATGAAAAGACAAGTTAAGAAAAGATCCTTTGTTTCCTTATCATTGCAATTCAATTCAGTATATATATATATATATATATATATATATATATATATATATATATATATATATATATATATATATATAGTATTATATAGAAATGGTGCTTGGGTATTACAACTTGGTTATTTTCTCCAAAGGCTTCCTCTTCTGTTCTTACTGTATATGATGCCTAGAGTCCTGCACAGTATGTCATATCCCATTGTGTTTTAAACCTTTCTTCCACATATCAGGGGAACATGTACCATTTGTCAATTTGATGTTGGCTTAACTTTCTTAACATGATTTATTCTAGTGTCATCCATTTCCCTGCAAATGACATTATTTAATCCTTTCTAATGGCTCTGTAAAATTTCATTGTATATAGATAGCATAATTATTGGTTCCATTCATTTATTGTGGGGCATCTGCGTTGTGTACATTTCTTGTCACTCTGAATTGAGCAGCAAGAAACATGGTTGTGCAAATGTCCTTGCCATTTTCCAGTTTCTCCACTTCCCCACCAACATTTATTGCCTGAATTCAAGATATTTGGGTAAGATGGTATCTCAGGATTACTTTGATTTATATTTTCTTCATGTCCAGGGATGATGAACCTTTCCTGATATGTTTCTTTGCCATTTTTCCCTCTTCTTCTGAGAAGTCTCTCCTTAGATCCTCTGCCCATTTGGTGGTTGGTTTATTAGTTTTGGGAGGGGTAGTTTCCTGAGATCCATGTATACATTGAAAATTAGCCCTTTGTCTGATGTATTGCAGGTAAAAATCTTTCCCAATTTGTTGGCTGTCTTTTTAGTTTACTGCCTATTTCCCTAGCCTGTGTAGGTTTTTTCCTTTGATGTAGTCCCATTTGTTGTATCTCTTTCCTATCTGTTGTGCCCCTGGGATTCTATTCAGGAATTTCCTGCCTGTACCTATAAGTTCTTTTATTAAATTATTGTATTAATGGTAAAAACATTATTTGCTTTTATAAATACATCGCAAGACAAAACTTTTCAAAAATACTTTCCCCACCAAAAAAAATTTAAAAAATAAAGGAAAGCTTGTAATAGGTAGGCAGACTGTCTTGAGACCTGTTTTTGTTCTTAAGGAGATCAGTGTAGGGCAGGACAATCGCCACACCCCAAACACTGCCATGGGTTTGGCCTTGGGGATAGAAAAGCCCAGCCTGGACTGAGTCTCCTCTCCGTGTCACGGCCATAGTTACACCTTCTAGTATCTATAACACTATCTAGGATTATCTAGTATGGATCTTGTTATAATGGGGCTATGCTGTATACAATGTTAACCATTGAGAACATATCTCTCTCTCTGCATATATGTGTGAATTATAAAGTATAAGTTGGACTCCAAGTTCAACGAACACAAGTTATTCTCTATGTGTTCCCAGTGTCCCTATGAGGCTCTCTCAACAAGCTGTTCATCTTTCCTGTTTAGATAACATTAAACACCATTGTTTTGTTAGGTCAAGAATAAAGATGAGGGGTGAAAATAAACTTTTGCCTTTAAATAGCTTAGTATCCTCAACCCCAAACTATGAGTTAATTTAGAAAACATTTTGTTGTTATTGTTGTCTCCAGAGTGATTACTCCATTAGTGGTGAGGCCTGTGAGGTGTGGGTACATTCCCAGCCTTCCCCATGCCTTGCTGGACCACAGCCAAGGCAACCCTCGGCCTTCCACTGGGCTCCATCCTTGAAAAGCTGCCTGATGGAGGGAGGTCAGAAAGATCTGCATTTACAAGTTTCCCAGAATGTGCTAGAACTTTTTGGTCAGTTTTATAGAACTTTCTTGGTCAGTTAAGATTCCACCTCAATCTCTCTAGTATTTTCCAAGCAGATCAGGTCACTTGCAGAAAATGAAGAAGCTTTGTCGTCCAGGGTTCCAAGCCTTGGAATCAAAGATAGGACCAGGATGGCCAGGGGTCTCGTGTATGGTAGAGATGGCCAGGTGACTGGAGTTTCTGACTTTCCTGTTCTCCATGAGGCCTGAGCAGGATGGAGGGCAATGAGGAGGTGTCTTCTACAATAGCCACTGAAGTGAGGGGGGCAGAAGGTCAGGTGTTCCAGTGGGCAGATGTGGAGAGGATTCTAGAAGGGGATCAAGTCCGCTGCTTTGGGCAGGAGTATCAGTTATTTTTACAGAAAGAAACAGAGAAATTAATTTTCTTTTCTGACTACTGAAAACTGAAAAGATGCTCAATTTTACCATTTAAAGGAACAATAGACATTTCAAAAATCTGTCTAAACTTTGGTTTTCTTTAAAAAAAACACACAAAAAACCAGTTCATCACAAAAAGAAATATAAGTTGAAGCTGTAGCCAGGTGTTTTTCTGTCCGTGGCAGTGTTTTGTGCAAAGTAAAGCGTATTGGAGCTCCAATTTAACTGATGCAGTGGGGTTTACTGGCTCTGAATGCCGAGGCAGTGCATGTCGTGCATGCCCTTGCTGTCCCAGCCTGGGAGGGGCTGACCATACTTGTACACGCACCAGCAGAAACCCCGCTTTCTGCCTTTGGAGGGGCGACAATGCTTCTTCTTATAAAGTCCTTTCTTGTCGCAGTTGGGGATGTGCACACCCCTAGGACTCAGCACATTGAGGAACTTCAGGTGATTCAGGGTATCTTCCATCTCTCTAAGGCAGGGACCATATTCTGTCTCCCGTTTGGACTCTGAGGAGAAGTTCTGGGTGTCCGTGCTCTGGGACTCATAGTCGACTTTGTAGCGCTGGCTGTCCTTCACGTGACCTTTCTTGATGGTGTCTAGATATGAATGAATGGAATGATACTTGGAGTCAGACACCCTATGTGTGCTGGGCGGGGCATGGCTCTCCATGCTCCCCGTGCCTCGGTCCTCCTCCGACTCACTAGCATTTCCTGAGGCAGAGGGCACCGGCAGCAGGTTGGTGCTCAGGCAGCCAGTGGACGCTGGCATTGGCGCAGAACCCCCGGCAGTCCAGCAGCCCCTGCAGGAGGCGTGGCTCGGCCCGTGGCAGCTGGCAGCTGAGCCCCAAGTTGCAGCATTCTGTGTAGACATGACATAGCTGGCCCTCGCGCAGCGCTCAGGTCAAGCAGCAGCCACAGCCTGGCTCACGCACCAGCTCTGCGCACGTGGGTGTGGCAGGCGGAGGCATGCACTGGGCCAGGGAGTTCGCATCACAGGGCTCTCAGCGCACTAAGGGGCCGCGTCACCGGCGGCCCATGGAGCAGGGCCAGTGCGGTGAGCAGAGCTGCCCAGAGCGCGGGGTGCGCCCAATGCATGGAGCCTGTTGCAGGGGCCAACTGGAGTAAGCGGTTATCAGGTCGAGGCACACAGTGCGAGATTGCGGGATCTGGAGTGCAACTGCTAGGCGTGCAGCTGCCCAGCTCGCACCTCAGTACCTATAAGTTCTAATGTCACCCTTATTCTGTCTTATAGTAGTTTGGCTGATTTTAATGTAGTTAATCCATTTTGACTTGATGTTAGTGGAAGCAGAGATCCACTTCTAGTTTTCTGCCTATGGATGTCCAGTTTTCCCAACACCAATAGTTGAAGAAGCTATGATGCGTGTGTAAGTGGTGTGTGTGTGTGTGTGTGTGTGTGTGTGTGTGTGTGTGTGTATGTGTGTGTCAGTGTGTGTGTGTGTGTTTGTTGGTTGTGGGGCTTGAACTCTGGGCCTTGGAGCTACCCCTCAGCATTTCATCTTCAGGCTAGTTCTTGAACCACAGTTCCACTTCCCATTTTCTTGTGGTTTATTGGAGCTAAGAGTCTCACTGACTTCCAGGGCCCTGCTGGCTTTCAACAACCATCCTCAGATCTCAGCCTCTGAGTAGCTAGGATTAAAGGCATGAGCCAAGGGCATCCGGCAAGGCTATGTTTTTTTTTTTTTTTTTCACATTACATCTTTCGCTCTTTTACCGAATATCAGATGATTGTAAGTATGTAGTTTTATTTCTGGTTCTTTTCATCTTTTTTAATATGTTTTTTATTGTAAAAATAATGTACAAAGGGGTTACATTTACATAAGGTAGGTAATGAGTTCATTTCCTCTCAAGCATTGTTACCTTCTCCTTTGTTTTTTCCCTACCATCCCTACCCTTCCACCTCCACAACTACTCCTCTCCATCCCCCCTCACACTCCCTGCCTAAATTGTACAGTTCGTTTTTGAACATAGTATCTTGATCTCATTGTTAAAATAGGTCAAACTGTATCCCTAGTTAAGCATTTGGTTTTTTTCCCTTCACCTCCCAAAGCTAGAGAAATGTATATACAAGATACAGGGCACCAACATCAAAGTAACAAAAAAAACCCACATAACTTAGGTTATAAGATTGGGTGGGAGAATGATGACTGTTGATTTAATTTAATAAGTATTGATAGTTTTTAATGGTAAGGCTTATTAAATCAAAGGGGGAGCAAAAACATTCAGAATAATGGAATGTGGCTATTACTCATTTGATGTGTCTGGATAGATTATGATTAATAAAAATATATCTATTAATTCCCAGTGGTAGACTGCTATGCTAACTGGGAGGAGACTTTGGTAATACCAGGGATTTGAATACTGGTAATGAAGCAGAATATGAGGGGAGAGCATTTGCTAAGGATGTAACTTCCTAGGCTCATACCAAATACATTGAAGTAGAATGCTAAGTGATGATCGACTGAGCACCAAATTTTATTTGTTGACTTCTTTGTTTTCTGAAGTCCAGGGATTTGGACCTAAAGCCTGGGTTTTGTCCCTTAATTTTTTCTCAAGGCTAGTGCTCTAGCAGTTGAACCACAGCTTCATGTCCATAATTTTGGTGGTTAATTGGAGATTAGTCTTTCCAAATTTCCTCTTTGGGCTTGCTTCAAACCTGATCCTCAGATATCAGCCTCCCGAGTAGCTTGCATTCCAGTTGTGAGCCACTAGAGCCTGGCTAGAATCACATTTTAAAAGTATTCTCTAGGTGAATCAGATGTGTCTAGCTACTATTTGAGCACTTTGGTTCCAGTGGGTCATGTCAGATTTAGAATAACAGATTTTTTTTTCTTGTAACCAGCAGCATCCAGTATCTATATAATTTATTCCGATCTTCATGTCTGACTTTTTTTCTTTGTTGTGCCTTTTTTTCTTACTTCACAAGCAAGCACATCAGTGATGTTTTCCTTTTCTGAAGCAAGTTATGTCCTTTCCCATCACTGAGGGATGTACTTGCTGTTCCTACTGCCTGGAGTATCTGCTTCTAGTTAATTGCACGGATGATGGCTGTCAGATTAACTATCTCCTCCTCAGGGATATGTCCTCACATACCCACTTTGAAGTTGTTGCCACCAAACTACCAATGTCATGTCTCTGATTTATAGAAATTATCATTATGATTTCTGGTTTTCTTTTCAGCATGAAATTGATGAGGAGAGAACCACATTCAATTGTTTCTCCAACACCTATAATAGTGCCTGGTCCTTAGTGCTCAGGAGCCTTGTCTGGGGATCAGCCTTCTCCAGCTCAATTTATCCTAGCTTCTGGTCAGGACAGCTCTTGAAGCTGGTGTCTGGTGTCTAGCAGTCATTCCCTCTAGTTCTTTGTGCCTTTCTGTGTTGCTTAGTCCACCTCAGAGAAGGATCAGTGCCTGACACCTATTTGCTGTTATGGAAAGATGGCTATGACATCATACAAGTTATGGGCATTGTTTTGTGAAGCTGTGTGTGGAGACGCAACCCCACACAAGTTCTCAGAGGCAAGTGACACCCATGCCCAGGAGTGTATTCCACAACTCAGCATCCAAACTATCACCTACTCCCTGATGCACTCAGTGTATATTCCCATTTCCATTAAAAAAAAGAAAAATTCAAGATATGCCTTTGATGATTTGTCATTGAATTCCTGAAACAAAGTATATAATTTGGGGGCTGGGAAGGTGGCTCAGTGGTAGAGTGCTTGCCTTGCATGCCTGAGGCCCTGGGTTCAATTCCTCAGCACCACATAAGCAAAAAGAAAATAAGCCAGAAGTGGCGCTGTGGCTCAAGTGGTAGAGCACTAGCCTTGAGCTGAAGAGCTGAGAGATAGCGCCCAGGCCCATAGTTCAAGCTGACAACCGGAACCCCCCCCCAAAAAGTATATAATTTTATGTATTTGTAAGTCTTTGTCCATCTCTCTTTAGCCCTTGGCATAATTCTATTTGTTTGCAGGTTGGGAAGGGAAATAAGGTTTAATTCAGGATAGTGAAAAACATTTTGGGAGGGAATGACAACTTTCCATCTGATGTTCTACAGATGCCCATCTTGGCACAGGAACTGAGTAGACTGTCCTAACATAATAAGCTTGTCCTGATTTCTACTGACTTTCCTCTGGGGTCACTGAGTGTGATCCTACTACATATGTGTTGCTTGGCTACACTCGAGGGACCAGGTCTCCTCTGAAAATCTAATGGCATGGGGGTAAGAGAAACTAAAACTCAGAACCCAGCTTCCCACATAACTAGGATTACAGGCCTGAGTCTCATATACTAACTCATAACTGCCTTTTTATACATTGTGTAGCCTGTTTCATTATATTCACCTCATAGGCAGATATACAAATATATGTTTACATTTATTCATCTATTTATAATCAATGTTATATCTAGAAACACAAAAATATATGTTCATATAATTATAATCAAAGTTTTATTACCACGTTCCCCAATAATGTTTTACACTAATATTACGTGAAAAAAATACTTAAGATTAAAAATGTTAAAAGCCCTTGTAGTATGAAAAATCATATTCGATCTTATATATCATATATTATACTATATAAAATGTAATGAATATAACATGTATTTCCATATAACTGATTTAATTGCTTCCTGATTTTGTGTTTGTCCATCTATATAAGCCTTCTTTCTTCTATTGATGATGGTTTATAATTTCCAGTGTCGATATTTCCTATGTATTTTGTCAAATATATTCAGCCCTAAGTAGAATTTTTATGTTAATGGAGCTAAATTTTTCTTCAATATTTCCCAAAGCACAGTGAATATATATACAGATTTGAACTCACTGTTGGAAGAAAGTCCCACATACCACTATAAGTATTGTAGCATTTGTCCCAATTGACAGAACAGCTTTCTAAGTCATCTGATCTGGTATGTCCTAGAGCTTTTGTAGCCACCTTATCACCCCATGAAGGCATGGCCTGGCTTCCTCGCAACTCCCTGTGCATTTAACCGTTCCCTTTATGTCCAGTAGGCTCTCTTGTTCAGCCCCCCTGTCACTCTGTGTTTTCCCACACACAGAACACATGTGCATGGTGCTTTATATTGTAGGTTGAAAAAAAACACATTTAAGATTCATGAATTGTATAACATAACATAAACACTGACATTTTAATAACGTTAGAAAAATAACTAGACTGATCATTTTACAACAACCAGGACCAAAAATAAATATAAAGATTTTCTAAAGAAGGGGGGAAAAGCAATCTCTAAATATGGATTGTCTTCTAAGTTGCCTTCAGACACAAATTCTGCCTCAGAGTCCTCAAAAGGATCTACTTCCTTATTAAAGGCACTATTTTCTTCCTGAATCTAGGGAGGGACAGATCTTATTTCTCAATTGGAAATTGGATCCCCAGCAGCAGGACAAATTGGTCTGGATATTCTGTGAGGACAGATTCCCTTTCCTCAACTGAATCTAGACTTTGGACCTAACTTATTGGTTTTTCTGAACGTAGACTGGGGTCATTTTCCTTTAGCACATATTTATCCTGCACTCCAAGACCAATACTTTTTTACTGGTTTGGATGTGATCTATGTGAATTGTGAACATCAATAGAAGACATTCTGGATCATCTTCTTCCTTGGTGGTATGTGCAGGTTCACATACATCACATGTGGAGTTCAGAACTAGTGGGATGTCTACAGGACTCAAAACCTACTTGGTCTTTTCTATACATTGAAAAAAGCCTCTATGTTCACATGGTTTCTGGAGTCCAGTGTTAGCTTCCAATCTCCATCACTCACCATAGGACACATCTCTGATGGGTTCTTTATCTGGAGTTCAGCAGGAAGTTCTCTACAGTGACACAAACATAAGAATGGAAATAGGTACAAGAGTCTTAGAGTAGACTCTAGAAGTTAAAGTGTGAATAAACTTCTATGAGGATGTAATAGGGGAAGCTGTAGAACTTGAGTTTGGACTGAACACTGATGAGAAGGTAGAGTGTTTATAATGAGTGGTTATGTCCAAGTTCTTTTAAAAAGGGCACAGACATTACCCGGCATAGAACATCCATAAAAGGACATTTTGTCAAGCTGGATAGTACAAAGGGCTCTTGGCCAAGTAGGCCCATCCCTTGAGATCTAGGTTCCATCCCTACTCACAAGCTCTAAGGCATCTAAACAAGTACTACTTACTCTTTTTCTTGGTCTCATGGGTCATTCGTTGCTCCAGCTGGTCCAGAAGAATATGGAAGCAGAACAGCAAGTTTGAAGAGGGCGTGTTGAGCTTGTCATACTATGTAAGTGTTTTCAGGATGTCAAGTTTCTTGTGCTCATAAAAATCATCAGGGTAGAAGTCCATCCAAATAGTTAAGATGGAACAATCAATGCTGTGGGCAGATTGGTGACAAGGAAAATGAGAGTCTGCCTTCTCCATCCTGAGCCTTCTACCATAGAACCTTTCTGGCAGGACTAGAATGTTGGAAAGTGGGAAGAGACTCCTGGAAGCAGAATGCTCATCACAAACCACTCCTAGACATTTCTAATACAGTCCTCGAAAATTCTCCATGTGATGGACAGAGAAAGTTGTTTCCTCACTGTATCTGACTTGTTACACACAACCCTCCCTGTCATCGAGGGATTGTGATCCATGCTAGCCTGGTCATAAACAGAAAACCCTGTCATAAAAATGGCTAAAGCAGCGCTAAGCGCAGGTGGCTCATGCCTGTAATCTTAGCTGCTCAGGAGGCTGAGATCTGAAGATCCCAGTTAAAAGCCAATTTAGGCAGGAAAGTGTGTGAGACTCCTATCTCAATAAACCACTAGAAAACCAGAAGTGGCACTGTGGCTCAAACAGTAGAGCACTCGCCTTGAGCTGAAGAGTGCAGGAACAGTGTCCAGGCGCAGAGTTCAAGCCACATGACCAACAAAAAAAAAAGTGACTAAAGCGAAAAGAACAGGTGTATGGCTCACTTTGTAGAGCATCTACATAAAATGCATGAAGCCCTGAGTTTAATTGCTAGGATTGAAAGGAGGAAAGGATATGAAGGAATGGAAGGAAGAAAAGAAAGAAGGGAGGGGTTTTGTTATAACCAAATACTGGAAAGATGTGAAGTATTAAATAAAGGTATCACATGTATTTTATAAGAAAAGATACTGATTGTTTACTAAAAGGCAAATTATAAAATGTGGAATTCAGGCTAAAGCACATGTTCAATTTTGTTTTTCAATAAAGTGATACTTAAGTGCTTCTTTATTTTTTTTTATTTTTATTTTTTATTTTTTTTTTTTGTCGGTCGTGGGGCTTGAACTCTGGGCCTGGGCGCTGTCTCTCAGCTCTTCAGCTCAAGGCGAGCGCTCTACCACTTGAGCTACAGCGCCACTTCCGGTTTTCTGGTGGTTTATTGGAGATAGGAGTGTCACGGTCTCTCCTGCCCGGGCTGGCTTTGAACCGCGATCCTCAGATCTCAGCCTCCTGAGTAGCTAGGATTACAGGCGTGAGCCACCAGCGCCCGGCGCTTAAGTGCTTCTTTAGTTTAAAATAGTAAATGAGTTTAACAAATGGAAGAGTTGTTAGAAATGAATCATTATTTCTTATCACTTTTTCTGCTACATTCACCACCTACAAAATTGAAACAATGTTGATCATTTTAATTATTAATTTAATCTTTCATCTTTAGTGTATAGTCTATTGTGCACATCATTTAATTGTTTGAACTCTTTTTTTGTTTGTTTTTTGTCCGTCATGGGTCCTGAATTCTTGGCTTGGGCCCTGTCCCTTAGCTCTTCACCTCAAGGATATCACTCTACCAGTTGTACCACAATGCAACTTCTGGCTTTTCTGCTTATGTGGTACTAAGAAATTGAACCCAAAGGCTCATACCTGCATGGCAAGCACTCTACCACTTAGCCACCTTCCCAGCCCTGAAATCTTTTTTTTTTTCCCTTCAGACATGGGGCTTTAAAACAGGGCATGGGTGCTGTCCCAGAGCTTCTTTGCTCAAGGTTAGCACTCTACAATACAAGTTTAAACCACAGTTCCATTTCTTGTTTTTTAGTGGTTAATTGGAAATAGCAGTCTCATGGGAACTCTTCTGCCCAGGGCTGGCTTTAAACCACCATCCTCTTTTCTCAGCCTCCTGAGAAGGTAAGATTACATGCCTGAGACACCTGTACCCTTGTGTTCATTTTTTTTTCTTTTAACTGTTATATAAGTTTAGTTCCCCTACCCAAATACATGCAAACTGAGATACAAATTGGCTATAAATAAACCACTAGTTGAGGATGCTGAGATTACAAATGATGGCAAATTGTTTTTAACTTTTTTTAATATGTGAAGCTTGAACTGAGGGCCTGGTTGAAACCCCTGTTCTCTTGTGCTCAAGGCTATCACTCTACTAGTTTGGCCCCCAATGCCCCTTTTAGGTTCTTGGTAACTGGTTAATGAGATAATAGTCTCACAGACCTTCTTACCCTGGCTGTTATTAATCCTCGATTATCAGATCTCAGCCACCTGAGTTGTTATGATTACAGGCATGAGCCACTGGCACCAGTTTTTTAAAAAGCAACAACAAATTACTTTAGGGGAGGATGGAGGAGAAGAAGCTAGAGGCTAAAAAAGCTGTCACATAGAAAATAGTTGTAGTGTTCCAGTGAAGAGTCCTAGGCCAGAGAATTACCAAGTGTGCCATCACAGTATAGAGATTTTGGCCAGAGAGAGAAAATCTAGGCAAGGAGACAGATCTGAGCTCTTGCCATTAGCTGCAGCTGCGGTGGCGGTGGTAACAGCAGCAGCCTAGCCACCAAGCGAATAACACAGAGTCTGGGACAATGGTGCCAGACACAGCAGGTGACCGGATTCTACTTAAAACCAGAAAGAACTGACAAGTAGCAAATATCTTCATCCTGCAGATCACAGACCAGAGACAACCAAGGAACCAAGACTCCAGCGTGAGTAGAATCCTGACATACTCACTCCTTCTCAGGGAGCAGAGGAGGGAAGGCCACCACTCCCGCCCTCACCCCCGGAGATCTCTATATTTGATATTGAAAAGGCCCAGCTGAGATGCTAGCTCCAACTCAGGCCTTGGAAAAAAAAACAAAAGTCATTTAGGAGGTCAAAGGCACTTGACCTGACTTGCCAGGCTCAGCTCCTCCCTGGGAAAAGTCACCCAGCCCAGGCAGAAAAAGCTCTGCCCCGAGGGGAGTGACTTTCTTCACTGGGTAAACAGAGCCAGAGGCTGCCCCTCTCTACAGCAGCCTAGACAATCAAGTGAAATTCAGTAAGCAGAAACCCTGAGAATGGCTCCAGGCTGGGCTCTGTGAGTGTCTCAGAGCTACCCCTCAGGGAAAAGCTACAATTTGTTGAAAGGCCTCAACTCTATCCAGAACCTAGCCTCATCAGAGCATCTTCAAACTAGAGGAAACAGCCATCTCCCTATTTTGTGAAACTCAAAGCAGATCTCCCTCTAATTGAACTAGCCTGGGAGGAGGATCACAAAATCCTGGGTAAAGCAAAGCATTTTTCTGCCTGCTCAAACAAATTGACTTAAGAAACCAATCAAGCCACAGGCAAACCAAACACCACAAGCAGACTAGAGACTCCACCAAGAGACTGGTTATATACACAGGGAGATACAGGATCTTCCCATCTACTTTCCCCCCCCAAAAAAGAACTCTTTTTTGTACTTTTTTTAATTTTTAGTTTTTAAAAAATATTGTTTTCTATTAATCTTTTTTCTCCCCTCCTAATTTTTATTTTAGGTGTGTGTGTGTGTGTGTGTGTGTGTGTGTGTGTGTGTGTGTGTGTGTGTGTGTGTGTGTGTGTGCTTTGTTTAAATCTCTACTGACCTTTTGGTCCTTTTTTTCTTTTTCATTCTTTTCATTTTTTCTTCTGTTTCCTTCTTTTTCTGTGACTTATTTGCTGTTCTGCTTATCCTCAGATATATGCTCATCCTCGAATATTAAACCTTACCCACATTGTATACACACTTAATCAAGAATTTTATTACTCAATTCAAAATTTCTTATCCTTAAATTCTGTAATAGCAGTATTATCTCTTTAAACCTATATAATTTTTGAGAATTTTTATTTTTTAGTATTTCATATCTCCTTTCTATCACTCGTATCCTTTTCTTCTCTCAATATCACCTTAAACTTAATTTTTAAGATTCATTTATTAAACTTAAGTATTTGTTTTTCCCATTTTTTCCTTGTCTGTTTTTTCTCTCTCCTACTATTCTGTCCAATCCATTTCGTTCTTTGAGATTAGAACTTGGTTAAATTCACTCTCCTTTTACCTCTCCACCTTCTTCTAATCCTATTTTTCCTCACATTTGTCCCTAAATATAATAATTTCTGGTTTGCCAAATAAGTCCTTGCTGTTGTTAGCCCATTAATCCATAGTTGTTTGATGTTGAATAGATTGTATCTGTTGAACTAGATTATATCTGCATCTTTTTGCCTGTGCAACTGCAGGACTTTGGTGGATGCATGACTTGAAAAATTATTCTAGCAGAAAATTGGTATTACTTTTATATCAAATGGGCAGAACCAGCCAGAAAAACACAAGAAAAATGCAAGTCCTGGTATCTCAACTTCCACTCATGATAACCAGGTGACAGAACAGATAATGTGTATTCCAGAGGAGAGTTCCCCAAAAGCTCTATAAATATTACTGGGAAACATGGTGAATGAACAGATAGAAAACCTGCAAAGGACTCAGTGTGAACATGGTAGGGAGAGAGAGGAGGTAAACCAAAGATCAATACAGTAATCTCATGAGCATGAGGAAGCTACTCAAAGATTGATACAGAATTGCATGAACAGGATGAGAACACTCAAAGAGAATTAAAGGAATTGTGTGAGCAGGCTGAGAACCATCAGAGAAATACAGGAATTGCATGAGCAGGCTGTAAACAGACAAAGAGAATGTCAGGAATTGATTGAGCAGGCTGAGAACAGTCAAAGAGAACTACAGGAATTGCATGAACATGAGGAAGCTAATCAAAGAGTAAAACAGGAATTGCAAGGGAGGGATGAGAATAAACAAAGATTAATAGAGGCATTCATGGAATCCATAAACAGACAGCTGAAAGAATTCAGGGAGACCACAAAGGGAATGCTGAATCTAACCCGACAGAAGGAATGGGAGTATAAGGAAACCATAACCAAACAACTAAGTGATTTGAGAATAAGCACTGAACACCAAATTAAGGAAGTAAAGAAGTTCATACAAGATCTAAAACAAAGCTCCAACAAAGAATACGAAGTCATCAAAGCCACACAATTAGAAGGAAAGTGAATAAAAAACAAAGAAGAAAGTCTTTACAGTAGGTTAGACCATGCAGAAATCGAATCTCAGTTAATGAAGACAGCCTATATATTATAAAGAATGTACACTTATCCAAGACAAATAAAGAAATATGATAGATATATTCAGCAACTGGAAGGCACCATCAGAAGGCCTAATCAGAGAATAATGGGTGTAGAGGAACACCTAGAGTCAAAAGGTAATGGTCTAGGAAATTTGTTTAACAGGATCCTAGCAGAGAAATTCCCAAACATGCAAAAAGATAGGCCTATTCAGATACAAGAAACTTTTAGAACCCCAAATAGACCAGACGAGGGCAGGACATCCCACTGTCACATTATAATATGCATAAGATCAATTCAGACCAAGGAAAAGATCCTTAAAGCTGTCAAGGAGAAAAGATCAATAATCTATGAAGGGAAACCAATTAGAATAACTTCATTTTTTCAGCAGAGAAAATTAAAGCAAGAAGAGCCTGGAATTATGCATGCCATGACCTAAAGACAAAGTGTGATACTGTAAATACCGTAAACAGCTAAATTCTCCTTCATAACCGAAGGTGAAATAAAAACCTTCGATAGCCAAGAAAAACATAAAAAATATATCTCCACCAAACAGATTCTACAAAAGATACTTTAAGATGTCCTACACAGACAGAACCAACAAGACCACAATAAAGGCAAAGAAAGGCATCCAAACTGAGAATCCAAAAACCAAAGGAAGAACCAAGTTGTCACAGCCCCCAAAAAGGTGGATAAAATGGCAGAAACTACCAAACACTTCTCAGTCCTTTCTCTCAACATTAACGGTCTTAACTCTCCAATTAAGCAACATAGACTGTCTGGTTGGATTAAAAAGAAATATTCTTTTATCTGCTGCCTACAGGAATCACACCTTGCCCATAAAAACAAACACACTTTGAAAGTGAAACTCTGGAACAAAATGTACCAAGAAAATGGCCCCCATAAACAGACGGGAGTTGCAGTCATAATATCAGATAAAATAGACTTCAAATTAAAATTCGTGAGAATAGATAAAGAAGGTCATTACATAGGAATTAAGGGATCTTTTTTCAGGAGGTTATTGCAATAATAAATTCTATTCGCCAAACAATGGATCACCGAAATTTATCCAACAAACACTAGTTTCCCCAAAGTCTCAAATTGATCCAAAGACAAGAATTGTTGGGGACTTTAACAGACCACTATCCACACTATGTAGATCAACTCGACAAAAACTCAACAGAGAAACAGCAGATCTAAAGAACTGCCTAGATCAACTATATCTAACAGACAACTACTGAATATTTCACCCAGCAGCATCAGAATACACTTTATTCTCACCACTACATGGAACATTTTCAAAAATAGACCCCTTTTTATTGTGAAAATACTGTACATAGGTGTTACAATTACATGGGCAAGACAATGAGTACATTTCCCATAAAGCATTGTAGCCTCCTCCTTTGTTTAACCTTCCCATCCCATCCTCCCTCCGTCCCACCACCCAACCCTCCTCCCCCTACCAAAGTTGTAAAGTTCATTTTTGACATAATGACTTGTAAGTCTCCTTGCAATGGGTTCACCTGTATGCCTATTTAAACCATTTGTTTTTTTTCCCATCCCCTCCACAAATGATAGCAACATCAAATACTGTGAAAGCAGGGGGTATACAGTGGGGGAGGCACATACAAAGCAACAAAGAAATAATCTTATAAATTTGTTATAAACAATTGCATGAAAGAAAAAAAACATTTGAATAAATATCTTAGGGTTCATTTCCCTACCATCAACTTATCTGACCTTTTCTGCTTGACTCAGACATATACTAGTTATTACAAATAGGGGAAACCATGGGACCTATGTTTATTTGGGCCTGGCTTACTTCACTTAATACAATTTTTCCCAAGTCTTTCCATTTCCTAACAAATGGGACAATGTCATTCTTTCTGACGGAGGCATTGAATTACATTGTGTATATATACGACATTTTCTTGATCCATTCATCTGCTGAGGGGCATCTGGGTTGGTTCCATATCTTAGCTGTGGTAAATAAGGCGGCAATAAACATAGTTGTGCTGGTAACTTTCTTGTAGTTTTGTTTGTGAACATTTGGTTAAATGCCCCAACGTGGAATTGCTGGGTCATAGGGCAGCTGTATGTGGAGTCTTCTTAGGAAACTCCATACTACTTTCCAAAGTGTTTGTACAAGTTTATACTCCCACCAACAATGCAGTAAGGTTCCCATCTGTCCACATGCCCTCCAGCATCTGTTGTTATTAGAGTTCTTGATTCTAGCCATTCTAACTGGGGTGAGGTGATATCTCAATGCTGTTTTGATTTGCATTTCTTTTATGGCTAGAGAGGTTGAGCATTTCTTCATGTGTCTATTGGCCATCCTTCTTTCCTCTTGAGAGAAGTTTCTCTTTAAGTCTTTATCTCATTTTTACTGGGCAGTTTTTTCTTTGAAGGTTTGTTGTTGGGGGGTTTAATTTTTTGAGTTGCAGGTATATTTTAGATATGAGACCCTTGTCCATTGTATGGCTAGTGAAGACTATCTCCCAATCTATGGGCTTTGTGTTGATCTTGCTTGCTATGTCCTTTGCCATGCAGAATCTCTGCAACTTCATGCAATCCCATTTGTCCAACCCTTCTTAGGTTTGTTGTGTTTCTGGGTTTCTATTAAGAAAATTTCGGCCTGTGTCTTTGGATATATGTGAGATTTGAGGGAAAGTAGTGTTTCTTGGGTAATTTAGGTGCTCCGTTGTTTGGCTAATAGATATTTAGAATTGTAATATCCTCCTGAAGGAGAGATCCCTTAATTTCACTATGTGGCGACTTTCTTTATCTTTTCTCACTAATTTTAATTTGAATTCTATTTTATCTGATATTATGATTGCAACTCCTGCCTGACTATGGGGGCCATTTGCTTGGTAGATTTTTTTTCTACCTTTCAGATTGAAAACGTGTTTGTTTTTACGGGAAAGTGTGACTCCTGAAAGGAGCAGATAGAAGGATGTTGCTTTTTAATCCAAGTAGACAGTCTATGTCTTTTAATTGGAGAGTTAAGTCCTTTAATGTTGAGAGATTGGACTGAGGTATTTGGGAGTTGCTGCCATTTTTTCCTCTTTCTTGGGGGCTGCGGCAACTTGGTTCTTCCTGTGGTTCTTAGATTCTCATTTTGGGTGCGGTTGCTTGGCATTTATTGTGATCTAGTTGGCTATGAAGAAGAGTTTATCTGGGTACAGTATTCTTGGTGGATAGTTGTTTGTCGTTAGGGCATGGCATACATCATTCCAGGCTCTCTGGAATTAATCATCTCTGCTGAGAAATTTGAGGTGATTCTAATTGGTTTCCCTTTATAGGTGATTGAGCTTTTCTCCTTGACAGCTTTAAGGAACTTTTCCGTGGTCTGACTTGATCCTGTGTGGATTAAAATGTGACGGTGGCATGTCCTATCCTGGTCTAGTCTATTTGGTGTTCTAAAAGCTTCTTGTATCTGAATAGACCTATGTTTTTGCGTTATTTGGGATGTTCTCTGTTAGTATCCTGTTAAACAGATTTCCTAGACCATTAACTTCTGTCTCTACACCTATTAGCCTCAGACTAGGCCTTCTGATGTTGTCTTCCAAGTGTTGAATAGCTCTATCATATTTCTTGGGTTTGTCTTGGATGGTTGTATGTTCTTTATAATATCTAGGCTGTCTTCAATCCCTGAAATTCGATCTTCAGCATGGTCTAACCTACTATCAAGTCTTCCACATTTTTATTTATTTTCTTCTAGTTGGTCGGCTTTGATGGCTTCATATTGTTTGTTGGAGCTTTATTTTAGATCTTTTATGCACTTCTTTACTTCCTTAATTTGGTGTTCAGCATTTATTCTCAAATCACTTGATTGATTATGGTTTCCTTAGACTCCCATTCCTTCTGTTGGATTCCATTCAGCATTCCCTTTTGTGGCCTCCCTGACTTGTTTGAGCTCTCTTTTTATGGATTCCTTGAATGCCTTTAGTGATCTCTCTGTATTCTCATCCCACTCTCTCAATGCCTCTATTACTCTTTGATTAGCTTCTTTACATTCACGCAGTTCCTATAGTTCTCTTTGAGTGTTTTCAGCCTGCTCACGCCATTCATGACTTTCCCTTTGACTGATCCCAGCCTACTCACGCAATTCCTTTATTTCTCTTTAAGTGTTCTCAAGCTTTTCTCGCAATTCCTGTATCAATCTTTGAGTAGCTGCCTCACACTTATGATATTCTTTGTTTTGCCTCCTCTCTCTCCTTATCACGCTCATACAGAGTCCTTTGCAGTTTTTCAATCTTTTCATTTACATGTTTACCAGTAGTATTTTTAGAGCTTTTTGGGAACTCTTCTATGGATTATTCGTTATCTTTTTTGTCCCCAGATTATTATGAGTGGGAGTTGAGATACCGGGACTTGACATGTTTTTGTGTGTTTTTCCTCATTGCTCTGCCCATTTGAGATGAAAATAAACCAGTTTTGTGCTAGCACACTATTTTAAGGCAAGCATCAACCAAAGTCTGTAGTTGCACAGTCAAAAGTCAGCACATACAATATATTTCAAGAGATATATCTATTCAACATCAAACAACAAGTATTAATGGGCTATGAACCGCAAAGAAGAATTTGGCAAACAGAAATTATTAGGTTTAGGGAGAGATGTGGGTTAAAATAAGCATAGAGGGATGTGGAAAGGCAGTGGGAGAGTTAACTTAAATAAATCCTAATCTGAAAGCGGGACATAGGTTGGATAGAATGATAGTATAGAGAGAAAAAAAGAAGAAAGAAAGAAAATAAGAAAATAAAAAATAGGAAAACAAGCATTAAAAATTAAGAAGTGAAACACTTAAAAATTATGTAAAATGAAAACATAGTATTCAGAGAAGAACATGGATAAGACAACGGGAGGGGGACTAGGGAAGATGGCGGAGGAGAAGCTGGAATCTGAACAAGCTCTCGCATAGAAAGCAGTTTTAGAGTTCCAGTGAACAGTCCTAAGCCAGAGAATCACACCAAGTGTGCCATCACAGGACAGAGAGTTAGACAAGAGAGGGGAAGCCAAGGAAACATATCAGCTGCCGCTGCAGCGCCAGGGTCGCGGCGGCGACCACTGTCGCGGGGTCATACCTGAGACACAGAGAGTCCGGGACAAAGGAGCCAGATGCAGTGGACTAGCGGTTTCTACTCAACACCAACAAGAACCGACAAGGAGCGGACATCTTTATCCTGCTGTTTGCAGACCAGAGACGACCCAGGATCGAAGACTCGGTGTGAGTACAAGCCCTAAGTCCTCACTCCTTCTCAGGGAGCAGAGGAGGGAAGGCCACCCCTCCCCCCCCAGCACCGGTGATCTCCATCTTGGATACCAACAAAGCTCGGAGGAGCTGCTAGCTCCAGCTCAGGCCTTGGAATAAAACGAGTCATTTAGCAGGTCACAAGAACTTAACGGCGAAGTGACCTGCCAGAGTCAGCTCCATCCAGGAAAAAGTCACCCAGCTCAGGCGCCAGCCATTGGAGTGCCTTACCTCACTGGGTAACCAGAGCTGCCCCTCCCTCTAGCAGCCACCACAATGAATTGAAAAACAGAAACCCTGAGAATGGCTCCAGGCTGGGCGCTGTGAGCTTTATCACAAAATAGTCCCAGGGAAAAGCTACTGTTTGTTGAAAGGCCTCAACTCTACCCAGAACCTAGCCTCATCACCACATCCCCCTGTTTTGTGATTCTCAAAGCAGATCACCCTCCCAGAAAACTAACCTGGGAGGGGGATCTCAAAATCTTGGGTAAAGCAGAGCATTTTTCTGCCTCTTCCAACCAACCGACTTAAGAAACCAATCAAGCCACAGGACCTCAATCTAACCAGAGACTCCAACAAGAGACTGGTTACAGACAAAAGGGAGATACAGGATTCTTCCCACTTCTCCCCCCCCCAAAAAAAAATCAAAAGACTTTTTTTCTTTTTTTTTCTTCTTCTTTTCTTTTTTTTGCTTGTTTTTTGTTTTTTGTTACCATATATATATATATATATATATATATATATATATATATATATATATATATATGTATAATTTTTTTCCCTTCTAAAACTTTTATTAATCTTTAATTTTTGCCTCTTCTGAAAAAATAATTGTTTTCCAGTAACTTTTTTTTTTTCTCATCTCATAATTTTTATTTTAGGAATATGTGAATCAGCGTTTTCCTTTCTTTTCTTGTCTTCTTTCTCTTTTTCTTTCTTTCTTAATTATCTTTTTTTTTTGTCTAGCTCTACTGAACTTCTGATCTTTTCTTCTCCCTTTCCCATCCTTAAAGTTTTTCACATCTCCTCTATGTCCCTCCCCTTCTATGAACATATTCACATTCCTCTCTAAATAGACGGTCTTTTAACCTCTAAAATAACATTAATTTTTACGTTTCTATTTTTTTTCTGGTCTCTCTTCATTCCCCTTTCCGTCTCTTCTTTTTCTCTCTCTCTCTACTTGCATCCTACCCAACCCATTTCCTGCATTGTGATTAGGACATAGTTAACTCTCCCTGTGCCTCCCCACACCAATCTATTCCTATTTTTTACCCACACCTCTCCCTAATCCTAATAATTTCTGGTTTTCCAAATTCTTTTCTGCGGTTCGAAGTCCTTTAACATATAGTTGTTTGATGTTGAATAGATGTATCTGTTGAACTAGATTGTATCTGTAGACTATTGACTGTACAAACGCAAACTTTGGTTGATGGTTGCCTTAAGATAGTGTTCTAGCACAAAACTGGTGCAAGCTTCATCTCAAATGGGCCGAGTAAGGCGGAAAAACACAAGAAAAATGGCAAATTCGGGTATCTCAATTCCCAATCTTGATAATCAGGGATTAGAACAGATAAAGAATAATCCAGAGGAGAGTTCCCAAATAGCTCTACAAACACTAATAGCAAACATGATAAATGAGAAGTTTGACAATGTACAAAGGACTCTGAATGAGCGTGATAGGGAGAGAGAGGAGGCATCTCAGAAGTTTATACATAAATATCACAAGCGTGAGGAAGCTACTCAAAAACTGATACAGGATTTGCGTGAACAACTTGAGAATACTGAAAGAAAAAGTGAGGAATGGCGTGAGCAGGCATAGAACACTCAAAGAGAACTGCAGGAATCCCACAGATGGGAGGAAGCTAATCAAAGAGTAATTCAGGAATTGAGAGACCAGGTAGAGAATACACAAAGATCACTAAAGGCATTCATGGAATCCATTAACAAAAAGCTGAAGGAAGTCAGGGAGACCACAAAGGGAATGCTGAATGGAACCCAACAGAAGGAATGGGAGTCCAAAGAAACCATAACCAATCAACTAAGTGATTTGAGAACAAACACTGAACACCAAATTAAGGAAGTAAAGAAATTCATACAAGACCTAAACCAGAGCTTCAACAAAGAACTTGAAGCCATCAAAGCTGATCAATTAGAAGGAAAAGAGATAAAAAACAAAGTAGAGAGTCTTGACAGCAGGTTAGACCATGCAGAAGATCGAATATCAGTGATTGAAGACAGCATAGATATTATAGAGAAAGAACATACAACCATCCAAGACAAGTCCAAAAAATATGATAGGTCTATCCAACACCTGGAAGACACCATCAGAAGGAACAATCTAAGGATAATGGGTGGAGAGGAGCACCTAGAAACAGAAGTTAATGGTCTAGGAAATTTGTTAAACAGGATCCTAGCAGAGAACTTCCCAAACATACAAAAAGATAGGCCTATTCAGATACAAGAAACTTTTAGAACCCCAAATAGACCAGACCAGAATAGGACATCCCACTGTCACATTATAATCCACACAGGATCAACCCAGACCAAGGAAAAGATCCTTAAAGCTGTAAAGGAGAAAAGGGTAATCACCTATAAAGGGAAATCAATTAGAATTACCTCAGATTTCTCAGCAGAGACAATCAAAGCAAGAAGAGCCTGGAATGACGTAGGCCATGCCCTAAAAACAAACAACTATCAACCAAGAATACTGTACCCAGCTAAACTCTCCTTCATAACTGAAGGCCAAATAAAAACCTTCCATAGCAAAGAAAAATTGAAACAATACATCTCCTCCAAACCAGCCCTACAAAAGATTCTTAAAGATGTCCTACATATAGAAAACCAACAAGACCGCAACAAAGGCCAAGAAACTGCACCTAAACTGAGAATCCAAGAACCTTAGGAAGAACCCAGTTTTCGCAGCCCCAAGAAGGTGGATAACATGGCAGGAACTCCCAAATATCTCTCAGTCCTATCTCTTAACGTTAACGGACTGAACTCTCCAATTAAGCGACATAGACTGTCTAGTTCGATTAAAAAAAAGACCCTTCTATCTGCTGCCTGCAGGAGTCACATCTTGCCCATAAAAACAAACACATTTTCAATGTTAAAGGCTGGAACAAAATCTACCAAGCAAACGGCCCTCATAAACAGGCGGGAGTTGCAATCCTAATATCAGATAAAATAGACTTCAAATTAAAATTCGTGAGAAGAGATAAAGAAGGTCGCTACATACTAATTAAAGGATCTCTCCTTCAGGAGATTATTACAATTCTAAATATCTATTCGCCAAACAATGGAGCACCCAAATTTATCAAAGAAACACTACTTTCCCTCAAATCCCATATAGATCCAAAGACATTAATTGTTGGGGATTTTAACACACCACTTTCCCCACTACATAGATCAACTCGGCAAAAACTCAACAGAGTAACCGCAGATCTAAACAGCTGCATAGATCAACTAGACTTAACAGACATTTACCGAACATTTCACCCAGCAGCATCAGAATACACGTTCTTCTCTGCAGCACATGGAACGTTTTCTAAAATAGACCACATTTTAGGCCACAAAGCAAACTTGTCTAAATTCAGAATCATTGAAGTTATACCTTGCATTCTCTGTGACCACAAGGGAATAAAATTAGAACTCAACACCAAAAGCCACCAAAGAAAGTCCGGTATCACATGGAGGCTGAACAACACACTGCTGAATCATAAGTGGGTCATGGAAGAGATTAGAAAGGAAATTCAAATGTTCATGCTATTCAACAAAAATGAACACACAAATTACCAGCTCCTCTGGGACACAGCAAAGGCAGTACTCAGAGGCAAGTTTATAGCTCTGAGCTCCTACATCAACAAATTGGAGAGATCTGAAACTAACAATTTAATGACACATCTAAACCTCCTTGAAAAAGAGCAGCAAGATAAACCCCAATCCAGTAGACGGAAAGAAATAATCAAAATTAAATCAGAATTAAATGAATTAGAATCCAAAAAAAGTATAGAAAGAATCAACAAAACAAAGAGTTGGTTCTTCGAAAAACTTAACAAAATTGACAGACCCTTAGCAAACCTTATCAGAAAAAGGAGAGAACACACCCAAATTAATAAACTCAGAGATGAGAATGGAAACATCACCACGGAAGCAACCAAGATTCAGAACATTATAAGGGAATACTTCTCAAAACTTTATGCTAATAAGTTTGAGAACTTGACAGAAATGGACCTTTTCCTAGCAAATATTGACATGCCATAACTAAACCAAGATGAGTTAAACCAGCTTAACAGGCCCATATCAAGCATTGAAATAGAAACAGCAATAAGAGACCTCCCAGCTAAGAAAAGTCTAGGACCAGATGGTTGTACAGCGGAATTTTACAAGGCCTTAAAAGCAGAGCTCACACCAATACTCCTCGAACTCTTCATTGAAATTGAAAGAGAAAGCTCACTACCGAACACATTCTATGAAGCCATCATAACCCTCATCCCAAAATCAGGCAAGGACTCATCAAAGAAAGAGAACTATAGACCCATTTCTTTGATGAACATTGATGCAAAACTTCTCAACAAAATTTTGGCCAATCGACTTCAACAATTCATCCAAAAAATCATACACCATGATCAAACAGGATTCACTTCAGGGATGCAAAGCTGGTTCAATATACGCAAATCAGTTAATATAATTCATCACATCAACAGGAGCAAGAATAAGACCCACATGGTTATCTCAATAGATGCAGAAAAAGCATTTGACAAGATCCAACACCCCTTTATGATGAAGGTTCTGGAAAAATTAGGAATCCATGGAACATTCCTCAACACAATAAAGGCTGTATATGACAAACCTACAGCCAGCATTATACTCAATGGTGAAAAACTAAAGCCATTTCCTCTTAACTCAGGAACAAGACAAGCATGCCCACTCTCTCCACTTCTCTTCAATCTAGTATTAGAATGCCTAGCTACAGCAATAAGACAAGATGCAGACATAAAGGGGATCCAAATAAGGAAAGAAGAAATAAAACTCTCCCTCTTTGCAGATGACATGATCTTGTATTTAAAGAATCCCATAGACTCCACTCCCAAATTACTCAAGCTGATTCAAAACTTTGGCAAAGTAGCAGGTTATAAAATTAACCCCCCAAAATCAATGGCTTTTCTATATTCCAACAATGAGAAAATTGTGGCTGAAATTAGGAAAGCAACTCCATTTGTAATAGCCCCACAAAAAATAAAATACCTAGGAATTAACTTAACCAAAGAAGTGAAGTACCTCTATGATGACAACTTTAAAATCTCGAAAGAGGAAATCAACACAGAACTTAAAAAATGGCAAAACCTCCCATGCTCCTGGATTGGCAAGATTAACATCGTGAAAATGGCAATACTTCCCAAGGCTATCTACAAATTCAACGCGATACCTATCAAAATTCCACCCTCATTCTTCAAGGAAATAGAAGAGGCAATCCAAAAATTCATATGGAACAATAAAAGACCCCGAATAGCAAAAATGCTCCTCAACGGAAAGAACACTGCTGGAGGAATATCAATACCAAATTTCAAACTCTACTATAAAGCCATAGTAATCAAAACAGCTTGGTATTGGCATAAGAACAGACCTCAGGACCAATGGAATAGAATTGAAAACCCAGAAATGAACCTACAGACCTATAGCCATCTAATCTTTGATAAGGAAGCTAAAACAATAGAATGGAAGAAAGACAGCCTCTTCAGTAAATGGTGCTGGCAAAATTGGTTAACTACATGTAGAAAACTAAAGCTAGATCCTTATATATCACCCTGCACCAGAATCAACTCCAAATGGATCAAAGACCTTGAACTCAAAGCAGACACTCTGAAAACATTACAGGATGGAATAGGAGAAACCTTAGGTCTCCTTGGCTCAGGCCGAAATTTTCTGAATAGAGATCCGGAAGCACAACAAATCAAAGAAAGTTTGGACAAATGGGATTGCATACGGTTGCAGAGCTTCTGCAGGGCAAATGACATAGCTAGCAAGATCAATAGAAAACCCACCGATTGGGAGAAGATCTTTACTAGCCATACAACGGACAAGGGTCTCATATCTAAAATATATTTGGAACTCAAAAAATTAAACCACCCAACAACAAATCCTCAAACAAACAACTGCCCAATAAATAAGTGGGCGAAAGCCTTAAAGAGAAGCTTCTCTGAAGAAGAAAGAAGGATGGCCAATAGACACATGAAGAAATGTTCAACATCCCTAGCCATAAAAGAAATGCAAATCAAAACAACATTGAGATATCACCTCACTCCAGTTAGAACAGCAAAAATCAAGAACTCTAACAACAACAGATGCTGGAGGGGATGTGGACAGAAAGGAACCTTACTTCATTGTTGGTGGGAATGTAAACTTGTTCAACCACTTTGGAAAGCAGTATGGAGGTTCCTCAAAAGACTTCACATAGAACTCCCCTATGATCCAGCAATCCCACTTTTGGGCATTTACCCAAATGTTTACAAAAAAGACCACACTAAAGCTACCAGCACAACTATGTTTATTGCAGCATTATTTACCATAGCTAAGATATGGAACCAACCCAGATGCCCCTCAGTAGATGAATGGATCAAAAAAATGTGGTATATATACACAATGGAATTCTATGCCTCCATCAGAAAGAATGACATTTCCCCATTTGTTAGGAAATGGAAAGATTTGGAAAAAAATATATTAAGTGAAGTAAGCCAGGCCCAAAGAAGTATAGGTCCCATGGTTTCCCTTATTTGCAATATCTAGTATAGGTATGAGTCAAGCGGAAAAGGTCAGATAATGTGATGTTTGGAATATGAACCCTTAAATATGTATTTTAATGTTTTCGTTTCTTTCATGCATGTGTTTCTAACGCATTTATAAGATTATTTCTTTGTTGCTTTGTATGTCCCTCCCCCACAGTGTAACCCCAGCTTTCACTATATTTGATGTCAGTATAACATGTGGAGGAGATGGGGACAAACAAATCGTTTAAGGATTCAGGTGGACCTGTTTCAACAATGAGAAGTACAAAATGTCATGTCAAAACCAGCTTTACAATGTCGGTGTGGGGGGGGGAGGGGGGTATAATTGGGTGGGGGGAGGGGGGAGGCTGGGAAGGGAGGTGAAGGGTAAACAAAGAAGGAGGCTGCAATGCTTGATAAGAAATGTATGCATTATCCTGCCCATGTAATTGTAGCCCCTCTGTAAAGTATGTTCTCAAATAAAATAAAATAATATTAAAAAAAAAGGAGAGAACAGGAGGTATAGAATGGATATGTGGAAAACTTAAAAATAAAAATGCTTAAAATATACAAGTCTTAAGAGGTAGTACTGCTATTAAGGAAGTAAAGTCTAAACAGTTTTAAATTGAGTAATAAATTTCTGGATTAAGTGTGTATACAATGTTGCTAAAGTCAAAATATCAACTACGGGTATATATGAGGTTGCGAACAGCAATTAAGTCATGCAAAGAAGGAATGAGAAGAAAATGTGAAAAGAAGGGCAGGAAAGAAAAAAAAGGATCAATTGGTCACTAGAGATAAACAAAAAATGTATTTTAAAAGAAAAAAAGTAAAAAATACACACACATATAACCCCCAAATAAAAATTATAAGAGGAAGAAAAAAAAAAGTTAATAGAAAACAAAAATTTTTAAAGTTAAAAATTTTTAAAAATGTTTAGAAAAAAATTTATAAAAAGTACAAAAAAAGAGATCTTTGATTTTTTTTAGGGGGATGGGACGATCCTTTATCTCCCTTGTGTCCATAACCAGTCTCTTGTTGGAGTATCTGGTCTGCTTATGGTGTTTGATTTTCCTGTGGCTTGGATGGTATCTTAAGTCAATTTGTTTGAGCACACAGAAAAATGCTCTGCTTTACCAAGGATTTTGTGATCCTCGTCCCAGGCTAGTTCAATGGGACAGAGATCTACTTTGAGTTTCACAAAAGAGGAGATGGCTGTTTCCTCTAGTTTGGAAATGCTGTGATGAGGCTAGGTTCTGGGTAGAGTTGAGGCCTTTCAGCAAACAGCAGCTTTTCCCTGAGGAGTTAGCTTCTGAGAAACTCACAGAGCTCAGCCTGGAGCTATTCTCAGTGTTTATGTTTACTGAATTTCAATTGATTGTCAAAGCTGCTTTACAGAGGGGCAGCCTCTGGCTCTGTTTACCCAGTGAAGAAAGCCACTCCTGGGGCTGCCTGCCCAAGCTGGGTGACTTTTCCCAGGGAGGAGCTGAGCCTGGTAGGTCAGGTTAGATTCCTGTGACCTGCTAAATGACTCTTGTTTTCTTCCAAGGCCTGAGTTGCAGCTATCAGCTCAGCTGTGCCTTTGTCAGTATCAAAGATGGAGATCTCCAGTAATGGGGGGGGAGGGTTGGCCTTCCCTCATTTCTCCCTGCGAAGGAGTGAGGATGTCAGGCTTCTACTCATGCCAGAGCCTTGGGTCCTGGGTCATCTCTGGTCTGCGAACTTCAGGATGAAGATGTCTGCTCCTTGTCAGTTCTTGCTGGTGTTAAGTAGAAACCGTTCACTTGCTGCGTCTGGAACCTAAGTCCCGGACTCTCTGTGTTGCAGGTATGGCAGCTGCCGCCACTGCCGCCACATCCGTGGCTACTGGCAAGTGCTCATATTTGTCTCCATGCCTGGATTTTCCCTCTCTGGCCTAACTCTCTGTACTGTGTTGACACACTTGGTGTTATTCTCTGGCTTAGGACTGTCCATTGGAACACAAAAATTGCTTTCTATGTGAGAGCTTGTTTATCCTACAGCTTCTCCTCTGCCATCTTCCCAGAACTCATCAGAAAATAACATTTAAAGGCAAGCCCATGCAGGAAAGTACATGGGATATTTTTTCTGTGTGTGCCAGTCATGGGGGTTGAATTTGTTCTACTTTACTCAAGGCTGGTGTTCTATTACTCTCAGCTAATTGGTGGGATCACTACCAGCTAATTGGAGTTAAAGAGTCTCATGGAATTCTCTGTGCAGGCTGACTTCAAACTGATAATCAGATCTCAGCTTCCTGAGACATTCTGTGCTTTGCATGAGACACTTATCTCCAATGAACCACCAAAAAGAAGAAAAAAATACACCTGGGGTTGTGCTGTGGCTCCAATGGCAGAAATGAGACAATGATTTCTGGGACAGCACCCACACCTTGAGATCAAGCTCCAGGACCAGCACACACAAGAATAAAATAAATAAATGAAAAGAAATGTGGAACAAGAAAAGGGAGAGCCTATTTCAGAGGTTAAAATGAGCAAAATTGAGTTAGCTTACACTTGTTACTTTACTTACTCAAGGGTCTCCCATCTGAGGGTCAGTGTTCAAGGCCAGCCAAGGCAGGGGAGTCCATGAACTACTGTAATTAGCTAACTACAGTTTTTTTTTAAAGCTTCACATTGTGCTGTGGCTCGCATATTAGAGGGCTAGTATTAAAAATGTTCTGGGACGGGTCTGGGAAGGTGACACAGTGGGGGAGTGTTTGCCTTGCATGCATGAGGCTCTGGGTTTAATTCCTAAACAACACATGAGCAGGAAAAGCCAGAAGTGGCACAGTAGCACAAGTGGTACGGCTCTAGCTTCAAGCTGAAGAGCTGAGGGACAGCGCCCATGACAGACAAAAAAAAAAAAAAAAAAAAAGAACTGGGACAATTCCTAGGCTCTGATTTATAGCTCAAAGCCCAGCATACATATGGAAATAAAAAGAAATTTAAAAATGTATAAGAAAATGCAAGTAAATTTTCAAAATGAGTCATGAGTTTTTGGGTTTTGTGTGTAATACTCTTTTTTTGATCAGTTGTAGGGCTTGAACTCTGGGCCTGAGCTCTGTCCCTCAGAACTTCAGTTCAAGGCTAGTGCTCTACCACTTAAGCTACAGTGCCACTTCATTTTGTGTGTAATCCTAAATACTAAGATTAAATCTCAGGGCTATGGTCTCTCATCTTCAAATCACCAGCAAAACAAATAAACAAGAAAACAGTAGTGAATCCGTGATAGAGTTGTAAAGCACCAGGCTGAGTGAGAAAGCTATGAAACAGTGCCCTGGCTCAGAGATCCAGCCTCAGGATCACAAAAATGTAAATAAGAAGAGAACCTGGGGCTGGTGACTCATGCCTGTAATTCTCCAGGAGGCAGAAATATGGGTATCCATTGTAAAGGCCAATTCTAGCAGGAAAGTCCAGAAGACAGTTACTTGTGGGCCATCCTGGGGCTAGAACTGTAGTACTCCCAGATTTTTGGCAGTTAATTGGAGGTAAGGATCTTAGACTTTCCTGCTCAGCCTGGCTTTGAACCATGATGGTCAGATTTCAGCCTCCTGAAACAGGCCAGGCCTTGCATGAGTTCTGGCTCCAGCACTAGCATACTCACAAAAAAATGAAATGAATAGATGCAAAGAAGACTAGATGAGAAAGAAGAACCAATAACTGAGGCTGCAATGAGCCAATCAGCCCAACACTGGTGGCTCATAATTGTAATTCTGTTTACTCAAGAGGCTAAAATGTGTGGATAATATTTAAAGGCCAGAACAAGTAGGAAAGTCCATAAGACTTGTCTGTGTGTAAGTATGTCTGTGTGTGAGTCCTGTTGCTTGAACTTGTACTGTTTTGCACAAAGCTCTACTAATCTCAGCTTTTTAGTGGTTATAATTGGAGATATCATGTGCTTTCTTGCCCAGGCTGGCACCAGCTTTGATTCTCAGATTTCAGCCTCGTAAATCTGGTCTGGCTCTACATTATATTCATTTCTAATTAAACACCAAAGCAGAAAAAAAATCCTGGAGTTTAGCTGTGGTTCAACTGGCAGAGCTGGGAAAATTTCTGGGACAGCACCCAGACCCTGAGTTCAAGCTGGAGGACAAACACAGAAGAAATAAAAAGAGAATAGAAGTACCAAAGGAAGAGTCAGTGACAGAGGTTGAAATGAATCAAACATTGGTTTCTCTCACATGTTGTACAAGGTACTCAGGAGGGCAGGAGGGTCCATGAGACTCATATAACTAATTTCCCACAAAAAATAAGATACAATTTGTACTTTGGCTCATTCAGTTGAGTGCTAGTCTCAAATATAAACTTTGGGACAAAACCTAGGCCCTGAGTTGAAGTCCTAGACATACACTGCAAAACAAACAAAAAAAATACCCTCACAAATTAAAAAATGATGGGAAAAAGAAAACTAAGGTTTAAAATGAGCCATGGTTTTTGGTTCATGTGTGTATTCCTATCCATTCTAGGTTCAAAGCTAGGAAGGAAAGTACATGAAACTGTTAACCCCAACTACCCAGCCAAAAGCTGGAAGTGTAGATATGACTGTAGATGTAAAGCACTGTATTTGGTGCTAAAGCTAATTAAAAAAACTGCTGACCCAGAGTTCAATTCTTAGTGCTAAAAAATTTTAGGAGAAATGAAGAAAGGCCAATTTTAAATTTAAATATAAGCCTGGTGTTTGTTGATCATGGCTGTAGTTGATCCCTGGCTACAAAAATCTTAAGCAAAGTCCAGGAGACTTATGTGTGTGTATGTGGGAATGTGTGTGTGTGTGTGTGTGTGTGTGTGTGTGTGTGTGTGTGTGTGTGTGTGTGTGTTACTATGTGTGATGTGTGTGTTTCTGTAGTGTCCTTTGCCTAATGCCCTAGCACTCTCAGCTTTTGGGTGGTGAATTGGAGATAAGAGGGTCATGGACTTTCCTGCCCAGGCTAGCTTTGAAACATGGTCCTCAGATTTCAGCTACCTTATTTAGCTGGAAGTTGAGCTGTAACTTTAGTGGCAAACAGGGCAAATATTTTCTGAAACTGCATGCAGACCCTGAGTTCAAGCCACAGGACATGCACAGAAGAAATAAAGAAGAGTAGAAGTAACCAATGAAGAGCAAGTGACAAAGGCTTAAATCAATAAAGCATCCGTGGCTCATACATGTTTTACTACCTATTCAAGAGCCTGAAATTTGAGGATGATGGTTCATGGCCAACCTAGGCAGGAGAGTCCATGACTCTTGTCTCTAATTAATCAACCCCCCCAAAAAGTGCCAAAAAGTTATGATGTTTCTCATGTAATAGAGGATATCCTTGGATACAAATTTCTAGAGAAAATTCGTAGACCCCCAATTCGTAGACCCAGGAACAGCACAAACATGCAAAAAATAAAAAGTAAACAAAAGAAGGAAGTGGCAAGCATATATTAAAGTTTTAAAATGAGACAAGGGTTGTTGGTCCTGAGTATAATCCTAACTACACAAGAGCCTGACATCTGAGGATTGTGGTATCAAGTCAGCCTGAGTAGGAACGTGCTTGAGATGCTTATCCCAGCTACCTAGCACAAAGCCCTAAGCTGGAGCTGAGGTGGTAAAGCAACAGCCTTCAGTTAAAAAGCTAAGAAACAGTCCCCAGAACCAGAGTTCAATCTGCAGGGCCACTAAAAATTACAAATAACAAACAATCAATACAAAGGAGAGTGGAAAATGAGAGACTGAAATCTGAGGATCCACATTTCAAAGTTAATGCATGCAAGAAAATCCATGAGACATCCTATGTATGTGTGCATCTGTGTGCCATCTTACAGCTTGTGTGTGCCTTCTTGAACGTGTGCTGGTTTGTTCAAGGACAGAGCTCTACCACTCCAAGATTTTCAGTGGTTAATTGGAGGTCATGGTCTCATGGACTTTCCTTCTCAGCCTGGCTTGATTCGTGGTAGACTTTCCTCAGACTCTTATCTCCAATTGTCAAAAAGAAAAAAACAAAAAGCCAGGGAATTGAGTTATGGCTCAAGTGGCAAAATTGGGCAATCCGTTTCTGGGACAGCAACCAGGCCCTGAGTTCAAGCCCCAGGACAATCACAGAAGGATTAAAGAAAGAGAGGCTAGAAGTGCAGAAGGAAGATCCAATGACAGAGGTTTAAATAAATCAAGCATTGGTAGCTCACCGATTTTCTATCAGCTACTCAGGAGGATGAAATCTGAGTATCACCATTTTTTGAAGGCCAGCCCAGGTAGGAGAATCCATGAGACCCTTATGTCTCATTTGTCACCGAAAATATGACACTAGCTGTGCTCTGGTTCATGTAGTATATTCCTAGTCTTAAACAGAAAACTCTGGTACAGCACACAGGCCCTGGTGTTGAGGTCCCAGCACAAAAATATACAAAGACAAAGAAAAAAGAGCACAAATTATTAAAGATGAGAGAAAGAGAAAATTAACATGTCAAAATGAGCCATGGGTTGTTGGTTTATTTGTGTATTCCCAGCTACTGAGAAAATTGAAATATGAGGATCACAACTCAAAGCCAGCCTGGGTAGGAAAGTGATTGAAATTCTTATCTTCAACTACCCAGCTAAAGCTGGAAATTAAGGTGTGACAGTAGTTGTAAAGTACTGAAATTTGGCGAAAACCTGGGAAACAGATTCCTGGTGCATAATTCAGCTCAAAGTCGACCAAAAACAAAACTGAAAGAAGAGAAGAAATGACCATATGATATTTAAAAATAAGCCTGGCGCTGGTGATTCATGCTTATAATTTTAGCTTTCAGGAGGCTGAAGTTTGAGGATAGTATTTAAATTCCAGTCCAAACAGGAAAGGCCATGGGTCTTTTTTTCTGTGTGTGCCAACCTAGGACTTGAATTTGTGTAAGAGGTCTACCACTACCAGCATCTTGGTAGTTGATGAAAAGAATCTCATGAACTTTCCTTCTCAGGCTGGCTTCAAACTATGATACTCAGATTTCAGCCTCCTGACTCTTGCTGGGCATTACATGAGACTCATCTCCAAATGGAAGAAAAATGAAACCTGGCTATTGAGGTGTGGCTCCAATGGCAGAAATGAGAAAATAATTTCTGAAACAGCACCCAGACCTTGATATTAACTTCAGGGGCAACACACATACAAAGAATGAAAAAAATGTGGAGGAGGGTGGGAGAAGAAAGAGCCAATTCCAGAGTTTAAAATGAACCAAGCATAGGTGGCACACACCTGTGATGGTAGCTACTCAGGAGTCTCAAATCTGAAGCTTACAGTTGAAAGCGAGCCCAGATAGGAGAATTCATATACTCAACTCTAAGTAGCTACTTAAAACCAAGCAACATCAAAAAATAGCCAAAGTTGTGCGGTGGCTCATGACTTAATTTGCTAATCTTGAGTAAACACCTCGGGGATAGCACCGGGGCTGATTTGTAGACCCAGGACTAGCATACACAAGGAAATAAAAATACAAATAAAAAGGTGTAAGAATGGCAGGAAATATGGTTTAGTGATAGAGTGCTTGCCTAGCATGTTTGATTTCCTGGGTCTGTTTCCTCAGTACCACACAAATAGGAAAGGCTGGAAGTGGCACTGTGGCTCAAGTAATAGAGTCCTCACCTTCAGTAAAAGAAGCTCAGGAACAGAGCCCAAGCCCTGATTTCAAGCCTCAAGGCTAGGGAAAAAAAGATGTGAGAAAATCCAATTAAAGTTTCAAAATTATCCATGAATTTTTGGTTAATGTATTTAATCCTAGTGATTCAGAAGGCTAAAATCTAAAGGTTGTTGTTCGTAGCTAACCTAGGCAGGGAATTGCCTAAGTCTCCAACTAATCAGCAAGAAAAGCCAGAAATGAGGATGTCTTTGTAGTTGGAAAGCACCAGCCCTGAGGAAAAACCTATGAAAGTGCCCTGGCTCAGAGATCCAGCCTCAGGATCACAGTAAGAGAATTAAATGATTGGAAGTACAGAACCTTGGACTGTTGGCTTATGTCTGTAATTCTACAAATGCAGGAGGCTGAAATAAAAGATCCAGTGTAAAGGCAAACCCAGTCAAGAAATTCCAGGAAACCATGGGACCTATGTTTCTTTGGGCCTGGCTTACCACTGAATATATTTTTTTCCAAGTCTTTCCATTTCCTAACAAATGAGGCAATGTCATTCTTTTTGATGGAGGCATAGAATTCAATTGTGTACTGAGTCAAGCAGAAAAGGTCAGATAAGGTGATGTTAGGGAAATGAACCCTAAGATATGTATTCAAAAGTTTTTTTTCTTTCATGCGATTGGTTCTAACACATTTATAAGATTATTTCTTTGTTGCTTTATATGTCCCTACCCCACAGTATAACCCTTGCTTTCACTGTGTATTTGATGTTGGTATAATTTGTGGAGGGGAAGGGGAAAACAAATCGTTTAAACAGGGATACAGGTGGACGCATTACAACCATGAGATGTACAAGTCGTTATGTCAAAAACGAACTTTACAACTTTGGTGCGTGGGGGGGAGGGGGAGCGGGGAGGATTGGGTGGGGGGCAGGGGGAGGATGGGAAGGGATGGGAAGGGGAAACAAAGGAGGAGGCTACAATTCTTGATAAGAAATATACTCATAATCTTTCTCATGTAATTGTAACCCCTCTGTACAGTATTTTCACAATAAAAAAAGGAAAATAAAAAAGACATTCCAGGAGACTGTTTTGTGTGTGGTAGCCACACTGGAGATAAGATTTTTTTGATTGAATGGAAGTAAGAGTTTCATGGACTTTCTTGCTCAGGCTGCTTTCAAACTATGATGGGCAGATTTCAGCCTCATGTATCAGACCAGGCCTTCCATGAGTTCAAGCTCCAGGACCAACAAACACAAAAATAATGAAACAAATGAAAAGAAGGGTAGAAGAAGAGAAGAAAGAGGCAATATCAGAGGTTTCAATGAACCAATCATTGGTGGTTCATATCTGTGATTCTTGCTACTCAGGCTGAAATTTGAGGATAATGTTTAAAGCTCAGCTCAGTTATACGAGTTCATAAGATCTCTCTCTCTCTCTCTCTCTCTCTCTCTCTCTCTCTCTCTCTCTATCTATCTATCTATCTATCTCTATCTCTCCCTTTGTCTCTCTCTATATCTCTCTCTGTCTCTCTTTTCCTCTGTGCCAATCCTGGTGTTTGAACTTGCACCCTTTTCTTCAATGACCTACTTACTTTCAGATTTTTAGTGGTTAATTGGAGAAAAGAGTATTAAGGACTTTCCTCAATTTTCAGCTTCCTGAATCTGGCCTACCTCTACATGAGTCTCTTGTCTCCAATTAACTTCCCCTCAAAAGCCAACTGTTATGGTTAGTCCCATATATGCACTGAGACAGCATCTGAGTTTCAATTTCTACTCCTAGGACAAGAAAAAATGAAGAAAATAAGAAAAGAAGGTGGAAGCAAGCACATATTAAATGTTTTAAATGACCCAAATGTTGCTGGTCATGTGTGTAATCCTTACTATACAAGAGGCTGACTTCTGAGGTTTGCAATGTCAAATCAGCCTTGGCAGGAATGTGCTTGAAACTCATCTTCATCTACACAGCACAAAACCTTGAGCTGTGGATGAGGTTGTAAAAGCATCAGCCTTGAGTATAAAAGGTTAGATATAGGCCCCAGAGTTAGAGGTCAAGCCACAGGACCAATAAAATTTTCAAAGAAGAGAAGATGAAGACAGGCTGAAATCTGAGGATCATGGTTCAAAGCTAGCCCATGCAAGAAAGTCCATGAGCCTTTCTCTGTGTGTGCATCAGTGTGCTGTCCTATAGCTTGAACTTCTGCTGTTTTGTTCAAGGATAGAGCTCCACCACTCCCAGCTTTTCATTGACTAATGGGAGCTAAGATTCTCATGGACTTTCCTGCCTTGGTTGGCGTTGAACCATTATCCTCAGATTTCAGAAAACTGATTCATTCTGGGCTTTGCATAAGACTCTTATCTCCTATTAGCTACCAAGATTTAAAAAGAAAAACTGGAGTTGGGCTGTGACTCAAGTGGCAAACTGGGCAATCACTTTCTTTCTTTCTTTCTTTTTCTCTCTGTCTTTCTTTCTCTGTCTTTCTTTCTCTCTCTCTCTCTTTCTTTCTTTCCTTTCTTTTTCTTTCTTTCTTTCTTTCTTTCTTTCTTTCTTTCTTTCTTTCTTTCCTTTCTTTCTTTCTTTCTTTCTTTCTTTTTTCTTTCTTTCTTTCTTCCTTCCTTCCTTCCTTCCTTCCTTCCTTCCTTCCTTCCTTCCTTCCTTCCTTCCTTTCTTTCTTTCTTTCTTTTTTTGGATCGGGTTATGGGGCCTGAACTCTGGGCCTGGGCACTATCCCTCAGCTCTTCAGCTTAAGGCTAGCGCTCTACCACTTGAGCCTCAGCGCCCCTTCCAGCTTTTTTCTTTTTGCTTATGTGGTGCTGAAGAATTGAACCCAGGGCGTCATGCATGCATGGCAAGCACTCTACCACTAAGCCACCTTCCTAGCCCCTGGGCAATCACTTTCTAGGACAGCACTCATGGCCTTATTTCAAGCACCAAGACAAAACACTTATAGCAACAAGTTATATGTTGGCTCATGTGGTAAAGCACCAGTCTTGAAGTAAAAGCTATGGTTTTGTATCCAGGCCCTGATTTGTAGCCCCAGGACTAGCATATAAACCAAAATAACAAACAAGGAAAAATTTAAAAAGAAAAATTGGAAAAAATAACATATTAACGTTTTAAAATAAACAATCAGTTTGTGGTTCATGTGTATAATCGGAGCACTTCAGGAAGCTGAAATCTGAGGATCATGGTTTGAAGCCAGACTCCCCAGAAATGTACATTAAAATCTTATGTTCAATAAGCCAGCAAAAAGCTAGGAGTGGAGCTATGGTTGAGTTGTAAAACATAATCCTTGAGTCAAAAACCTAATAAACATAAGGGCGCTGAGACTCTAGCCTGTAATCCTAGATATTCAGGGGTTTGAGATATGAAAATCATGGTTCAAAACCAACCTGGGAAGGAAATGTAATGAGAACATCTCCAGTTCACCACCTGAAAACCTGAAGTGGTGCTGTGGCTGAAATGGTAGAGCATTCGCCTTAAGCTGAAGAGCTCAAAGATAGCACTCAGGCCGAGGGTTCAACTCCACGTTCCTTAAAAATAGGTAAGAAACAGCAATGAGGCCCAGAGATCAGGTCCACTGACCGCAATTAAAAAGCATTAAGGTTGAAGGCAAGAAAGAGCTAAGTAAAATATATTAAAATATCAGAGGCTGGTTGCTCATGCATGTAGATTCCAGCTACCCAGGCTGCAGTTCAAAGCCAGCACAAGCAAGAAAGTCCATGAGATTTGTGTATGTAATTACCAGTACTAAGGGTTGAACTTGCCTTGTTTTACTCAAGTCTAGAGTACTACAACCCCCAGCTTTTTGGTAATTAATTGGAGATAAGAATCTCAGACTTCATCTGTGAATTTGGCTCAGTGGTAGGGTGCTAGCTTTGCATGCATGAGGACCTGGGTTTGATTCCTCAGAACCACATAAGCAGGAAAAGGCAAAAATGTTGCTGCAGCTGAATTGATAGAGCACTAACCTTAAGCTGGAATGCTGATGGACAGCGCCAAAGACTTGTTTTCAGGCCCACAACCAGTGGCAAAATAATAAACAAAACCCTCAGACTTTGCTGCTCATACTGGCTTCAAACCAAGATCCTCAGATTTCAGCCTCCTTAGTAGTGCTGGGGTTCATATGAGACTCTTCAAAAAGAAAGAAGCTGGAAGTTGAGGTATGGCTCAATTGGCAGAACTGAGCAAAATCTCTGAGACAGTGGCCAGTCCCTAGATGGAGAAAAAAACATAAAAATTTCAAAAATAAATAATAAATTGTAATACAGAAAAAATCATGTATAATATGAACAAGGAAAACAGTTATTTTTTAAGTGCAGCAAATGAGAACATACTACAAAGTTTCAAAATGACATACTGAGAGTAAGGGGAAAGGATTTTTTTTTAATTCATGTAAATATTAAATCCAAACTGACATGACCAAGATCTAATATGATCAGAAACTTATCTCTCAGTTGTAATTGCTTACAAATAATTGTCCCTCCAGTTTCAGCAATAGCATGGGGATTTAGGAAGGACCTCTCTATGCAGCCTTGACTGAATAGGGATCTTCCTGCTTTAGCCTCTGGAGTTAGAAATACAGGCTTTGCCTTTACTTTAACACACAAATTACACTTTAAAACTCAACATCAATATCCAAATAACGGATTATGTGTAAAAGCATGAATAAACATCCACCAGAGAACCTCTGAGCAATACAATCATAACAGTAGAAGAGCACCTATCAATTAAGTTAGGTAAAAGAAGGAAGATTTAACATTTTTTGGAAGTGCAGGGGTTTGAACACAGGGCCTCATGCTTGCTATGTATAAAATTCAGTGACATCAATGATATCCACACTACTTTTTAACCATTATCTCTGCTTGTGAACATTCTTTTCAATACTGATGGAATCCACACAATGACCTGCACCAGAAACTTTTGTTTGGTTTTATTTGTTTTTGGTCCATCATGGGGCTTGACCTCTGGGTTGGGCACTGTCTCTCTGCTCTTCATCTCAAGGTGAGTTCTCTATCGCTTGAGCTACAGCGCCACTTCCGGTTTTCTAGTGTTTTATTGGAGATAATATTCTCACATACTTTCCTGCCCGGGCTGGCTTTCAACTGTGATCCTCAGATCTCAGCCTCCTGAATAGTTAGGATTACAGGTGTGAGCCACCGGACCCCAGGCCCAGAAACTTTTAATATTCCCCTTTTCCCTTATGAAATTGTTTAGTCAATATATTTCACATAAATAGATAATTTTGTGTCCATCCATGACAGAAATATATTAATTGCAGCTTTTTGTGGATGAGTCATAATTTATGCACACCTCACATTTTATAAACCTATTCATCTGGGCCCACATTCAGCAGCTTGTTCTGAGAAGAATGATAGCTATTTTGCTAGCCAAATCTATCCTATTCCATTTCCTACTCAAATTAGTCTTTGGTATCAGTTTGAGTCTGCTCAGAGGGTAGAGCCATTCGGGCTGGCTTTGAACCATGATCCTCAGATATCGGTCTCCTGAATAGCTAGGATTACAGGCATGAGACACCTGCACCAGGCCATTATTTCTTCCAAGAACATTTCAGGGGGATAGAATAGCACTGCACCACATACATTCATTAGCAACTGCCCAGGGTGAACCAGATGCTCAGAACAAATCCACTGACCTTGATATTGTCTTTTTTGTCCAAAGGGATATTGTTGGACTTACGGTCTTCATGTATGATTTTGTTTGGTGTAAGTAGTGAACAGCACTTACATGTGTGACAAGCCCCCTGGCTTCATCCTCATATAGGCGGCAGAATTTTCAGATCCACCCCAGAAGGTATCCCCTAGTGGCCAGTTCCATGATGAGATACACATATTCTTCCTTCTCCATTACCTGGTACAAACTGATGATGTGTTTGTGCCATACCTTCTTAAAAATGTCCACCTCATTCTTTATCCAATGATGAGGACTCTCACTTCCAGAGTGTTTTAAATGCCACATCCTTGTCTGTGAGGAGGGAATGGGCCAGCTTCACTTTTCCATAGGTACCTGTGTCGAAGAGTTCTTTCTTCTGGTATTGTTTGAGGATCTCCTCTTTTAAGGGGCTTGAGTTTGCTTCTTTCTGTACTTCCATCCTTCTGCTACAATGGCAGGTAGCAAGTCTAAGTAAAATAAAGGAAAACCCAGAAAGAGTAAAAAGAAATACCAAAATCCAAATAACAGCCCATTCCCACTACCAAAAAAATCACTTAACTTTGATTCAGTCCAGCGGGTCATCAAGCAAGAGCTCCAAGCTCTGTTAACTGACATAGGTTGGAGCACAGTGGCTTCCTATATATCCTTCATGACCTCACACAAGGGAGCAATAACAACCAGGCATAGTGATGTCATAGAAGAAATGGACCAATCAGCGTCTGGTCCAGTGAGGTCAGAGAAATAGTGGACCAATCACAGCCTGCTAGCATTGACATTCTAGCTCTTAGACCTCAAAGACTGTTGCTAAGGAATCCATGTGGCTTGAGGTTGCTCTGGTCATTCTCGTGGCATTTCTGAAACCACTAGAACAGTGGTCAAAATCCTCTGATTTTCTAGAGGACTACTGAATCTTATAAATTACTTCTCTGGAGACACTAGCTGATAGCTTCCATTATTCTTTTTTTTTTTTTTTTTGGGTCCGGTCATGGGGCCTGAACTCTGGGCCTGGGCGCTGTCCCTCAGCTCTTTAGCTCAAGGCTAGCACTCTACCACTGGAGCCACAGCGCCACTTCCGGCTTTTTTCTTTTTTCTTACGTGGTGCTGAGGAATCGAACCCAGGGCCTCATGCATGCAAGGCAAGCATTCTACCACTGAGCCATCTTCCCAGCCCGATAGCCTCCATTATTGATGGCCATCTTATCCAATGTCTTTTTCCAGCAATAGCACTACACAAAGGCCTCCGTCCTTCTCAAGGACAGCTGTGTCCTACAACTTCCTCCTGAGGGGACAAGTTCCAGGGTGGCTTTGAGCCATCACCCTCACAATTCACCTTCCTGAGTAGTCAGGATTATAGGCCAGAGCCATCTGTAGGTACTTAGCTCATCTCTTACATTTGGAGGAAGTATGTTTGTTAGAAAGTTGGGTTTTAGATATGTCCTTTTAACACTTTAAATTTGTTGCCCTTGCTATCTAATAGTGAATCTAGTTTCTGATGAGAAATTTGTCTTAATATAATTGAAGATTACTTGTGTGATGAGTTGTGTCTTTTGGCTATGGGAGGTTTTCTGTTTTTGTTTAATTAGAATGTGTCTTAATGTGGACCTGTGTAATTATGTTAATTGACTTTTTTGAGCTGATAGATTTCTGCATGGAAGGGTTCATGCTTTCAATAAAAATTGGGAAGGTATTGGTTTTTTTCCTTCAAATACTATGTATTTCTATTTTTCTCTCTGTATATATATATATATTATACATTATATATTCACACTGTATATGTGAATATACATATATATGCCTACATGTATATATTATATATACATTTATATACATATATTTCACATAATTTCCACTTTTGTGATTGTTTATGGTAGAAAGTTTGGATTGATCCTAGCTACTCCATCAGAGTTAGTGTTTGAAGTTTTCCTCTTTATTTCTTGATAAAAATATGCATTACTCGTCAAGGATATTGAAATAGGCATTAAACACAGATAGCTTCTCTCTCTTTCTCTCTCTCTCTCCCTCTCTCTCCTCTCTCTCTCTGTCTCTCTCTCTCTCTCTCTGTCTCTGTCTCTCTCTCTGTCTCTCTGTCTCTCTGTCTCTCTGTCTCTGTCTCTGTCTCTGTCTCTGTCTCTGTCTCTCTCTGTCTCTCTCTCTCTCTCTCTCTCTCTCTCTCTCTCTCTCTCTCTCTCTCTCTCTCTCTCTCTCTCTCTCTTTCTTTTATTTCCTGCCTTGGTTAGGTCTCTGAGCACAGGGACATTGTTTGTTGGGTTCTTCTAATGTGCTGTGAAATTTTACAGTGTCATATGCTGCTTCAAAGGCCACCAGGCAGGCCTGCACTTGGAAGAGGAGCTTCTCAAAGGCAGCCTGCATGGGTGCACCTTCCTGCTTCTGGCTTGATGTCAGAGCCCCAAAGCTACTTGGGGTGTCCTTAGCAGATGCCCTTTTGCCTGGACTGCTGACTGGTGACTGTGCCAGCCCAAGCACAGCCTCTTTTTATTATACATCAGATGTCTGTGGTGGATCCTGGGGGTGTTCCCTTGTTGGTGGCTATGCTTGGAGCAAGGCTGGGAGCTGCAGAAGCCTCACTGTGTCCTGAATTCTGGGGCACAACAAATGCCAAGGGTTTCTCTGGGCTCTTTACAGAATACATGGGCAGGTTCAGGAGCAGAAGCTGAGCTCATGGGTCCCCTAAACACAGGGAGGGCTTTAGAGCCAGGCATCACAGATCTTTTTGACGGGCTGTAGACACCATCTGGAAGCTGTTGGACCTTTAGGAAGTCTGAGTACATCATGAGATTAGGTGTGGGCCTCTGAGCTTCATCCATTGTTTGCAATAGGGCCGAGCCCTCCTTCCCGTATTGTCCTGGTGCTCTCAGAGTGTGTGCTGGTTTCTGGCAGTGAGAAAAGTTTAATGTGTCTTTTATTTCCTGAGCCTCACTAGGAAGTTCTATTGTTGGCAGGGATGATTCTGTCATTGGGATGTCTGTGTGTTCTCTGAGTAAGGGAATCTACAGACCTCATAGCACATCTTGGCTTTCTCTCTGAATATTTAGTTTCGGTGAAAGACTGGTCTCTGAAAGGCATAAGTTTTAAGGCTTCAGGTGCTTTATAGGTTTCCAGACATATCCAGGGTTTGTTCTTTTTGATCTTTCAATGACAGCTCTAATTTCCTCCCTTAGTCATGGTCTATTGACCCCTTTGACTCTGGCATAAATGAGGGAAGACAGGCAGGGCTCCTGTGTTGCTAAGTAAAGCAGACAGGGCTGCTTTGTTGCTGAGCAAAAGCAGGCAGGCCTGTCTTGTTACATAGTTTCATTTTATTCCCCGATGTTGGTAAATAAAACCTCCAGATTAGACTTCAGGAGCTGCCCATGATCATTGCTCCATTCCTTTTCCCTGCTCTTATCAAAATGCCTTTCTATTTGAATTCATTTTTACTTTTACTTTTTGTCAGAAAAAAAGAGGCAATTGAAAATCTATATGTAATGTTAATTTTTATTCTTGAATTACTAAAATACATGAAGAACATGTCAATTAAAGCAGCATAAAATGGCAGATGGCGTGAGCTTGATCAATGTCCCTCTACTCTGTTTCTCTTGCTCTACCCTGGGGTGACCACTGTGACCAGTTAGTTATGTATCCCTGCATCTAAACCAAATGTGCACAAAGAACAGGCTATTGAAAAAGAGACTTGCCCACAGTTATCCAAGTCCCTCAAAATGCTATCTTAGTAGGAGGCCAAATTTCCATTCACACTATGGATATTCAAACGTCTACACTCGGGTTCACAGTCCTGAGCCAAGTCTGTGCTGGAACCAGGACCAGAGGTGGTAACTTATTATTCACTAAGGGAGAAGTCTGCAATAGCTAGAAATCTGCCCTTTGCCTTTCCCACTAAGTCACAGTATCCGACATGAGGACCAAGGAGTTACACAGGCCTTTTAGAGGTTACTAGACTTTGGGTTTTAACTTTTGTAATTCCAAGTTTCTTTTCAGATCAAATATTGGGCCTGCAGAAAAGCAGCCCATGAGGAAGTGATGTCCAGAACTTGTGCAAGTGTCTCAGACTATTTGAATTTGTTTTTATTGAATTGTCTTTTTTTCTACAATCCACACCTATGGCCAAATAGGGTGTACAAAAACAAGGCCACTTCCACTAAAACAGATTGTTGATGTTCAAGACCTAACTTGAATCCACTCCATTTGATACAATACTGTTCCAAGGAACATTCATTCAGTGAGGAGTAAAATATTGTACATCTGTCAGAGATAGATGTTAACCCTTGACTTTTAACGTTATAAGTGGTATTTGGGCCAGATGCTGGTGGCATATACCTGTAATCCTGGCTACTCAGCATTCTAGTTTGAAGCCACCCAGGTCCAGAATGTCTGTGAGACTCTTTCCTCCAATTAACCACCAATAATCCCGAAGTAGAGTTGTGGTTCAAGTGGTAGAGCAATAGTCTTGGACACAAAAGCTCAGGAACAGCACCCAGGCCCTCAGTTCAAGTGCCAGGGCTAGCAAACACATACCAAAAATGCGGTATTTGCAACCAAAGAATAAATTTTAATTTGATCTCTTTTTAGCCAATTTAATGTCTGAGCTCTTGATCTCCAAGCTTCTTGGCCACTCTACTCCTGGAGAATAACAATTATTCAAGTGGAAAAGAAGGATCTGGAATGATTCTCCATTAGAGATGCTGATGTTTGAAAGACTATGCGAAATAAAATACTTCAGTCTCTAAAAAAATATAGCAGTCACAGTGGAACCTCTGAATTTGTTAATTGATGGTCAGTATCTAGGCTTGAACTCAGAACCTGGGCTTTGTCCCTCAAGGCTAGCACTCTACCACTTGAGACACATCTCCACCTCTAGCTTTTTTTGGCAGTCAATTGGAATAAGAGTCCCATGGATTTTCCTATCTGAGCTGGCTTTAAATAACGATCCATAGATCTCAGCCTCCTGAGTACCTAGGATTACAGGCTTGAGCCTGTGATGGCTAATTGAAATTTAATGGTACCTACTACCAGAGATGGTAGTTAAGACATTTACATCCACCACAAAAGTCCAAGTTAATTTCAGCTTTGATTTCTCCAACACACTTAAGAGAACGATCAGTAGAGATATAAAATTAAACCTTAGTAGTAGAATTCAAATATTCTTGGCTTATTTTATATTTTTTAATTGTGAGAATACCACATAAAGGAGTTACAACTACATGGGCAAGATCTTGGTTTATTTTGAGTCCTGCTAAATCCTAGATGTCCACAGACAAATCCCAAAATACAAGTGTTAGGAGGTCAGAGACAGGAGAGTGCCCTGAAATTGCATTAAAATTAATATTAACAATAGTATTATTTATTTAACTACCAATCTAACAAGTACACTTAATATAATTTTTTCCAAGCCTTTCCATTTCCTAACAAATGGAGCAATGTAATTATTTCTGATGGAGGCATATAATTCCATTGTTTATATATACCACATTTTCTTGATCCATTCATCTACTGAGAGGCATTTGGGTTGGTTCCATATCTTACTTATGGTAAATAATGCTGCAATAATAAACATAGTTGTGCTGGTAGCTTTAGTGTGGTCTTGTTTGTGATCATTTGGGTAAATGCCCAAAAGCGGGATTGCTGGCAAATAGCGGAGCTCTATGTGGAGTCTTTTGAGGAAACTCCATATTGCTTTCCAAAGTGGTTGAACAAGTTTATACTGCCACCAATGTTCACTTCTCTCCGCATCCCCTCAAGCATCTGTTGTTATTACAGATCTTGATTATTGCCATTCTAACTGGGGTGAGGTTGTATCTCTATGCTGTTTTGATTTGCATTACTTTTATGGCTAGAGAGGTTGAGCATTTCTTATGTGTCTATTGGCAATCCTTCTTAACTCTTCAGAGAAGTTTCTCTGTAAGTCTTTAGCCCACTTATTTATTGGGCAGTTGTTTCTTTGGAGATTTGTTATTGGCGATTTAATTCCTTAAGTTCCATGTATATTTTAGATATGAGACCCTTGTCGGTTGTATGGCTAGTGAAGATCTTCTCCCAATCTGTGGCCTTTCTATTGATCTTGCTAGCTATGTGCTTGGTCATGCAGAAGCTCTGCAATTCTGTCCAATCCCATTTGTTCAATCTTTCTTTGATTTGTTGTGTTTCTAGGTCTCAATAAAGAAAATTTCGCCCTGTGCCAAGAAGACCTAGGGTTTCTCCTATTCCATCCTGTAATGTTTTCAGAGTGTCTGCTTTGACTCTGAGGTCTTTGATCAATTTGGAGTTGATTCTGGTTCAGAATGATATATAAGAATCTAGCTTTCATTCTCTACAAGTACTTAACCAATTTTGCCAGCACCATATACTGAAGAGGCTGTCTTTCTTCCATTCTATATTTTAAGCTCCGTTATAGAAGATTAGTTGGCTATAGGTCTGTGTGTTCATTTCTGGGTTTTCAATTCAGTTCCATTGGTCCTGAGGTCTGTTCTTGTGCCAGTAGAATGCTGTTTTGCTTACTATGGCTTTGTAGTAGAGTTTGAAATTTGGTATTGCTATTCCTCCAGCCCTGTTCTTTCTGTTGAGGACTGTTTTTGCTATTTGGGGTCTTTTACTGTACCATATGTATTTTTGGATTGCCTCTTCTAATTTCTTGAAGAATGAGTTTGGAATATTGATAGATATTACATTGAATTTGGAGATAGCCTTCGGAAGTATGGCCATTTTCACGATGTTGATCTTTCAAATCGGAAGTATGGTCATTTTCACTATGTTGATCTTTCAAATCCAGGAGCATGGGATTTTTTGCCACTTTCTAAGTTCTGTTTTGACTTCCTTTTTCAGGTTTTCAAAGCTTTCAGCATAGATATCCTTCACTTCCTTGGTTAAGTTAATTCCTAGGTATTTTATTTTTTGTGGGGCTATTACGAATGGAGTTGCTTTCCTAATTTCAGCCTCACTTTTTTCATTGTTGGCATACAGAAAAGCCATTGATTTTTGAGGGTTAATTTTATACCCTGCTATTTGCCAAATTTTTGAATCAGCTTGATTAATTTAGGAGTGGTGTCTGAGGGATTCTTTAAACACAATATCATGTCATCGGCAAAGAGGGAGAGTTTTACTTCTTCTTTCCCTATTTGGATCCCCTTTATGTTTGCATCTAGTCTTATTTGTAGCTAGGCATTCAAATACTAGATTGAAGAGAAGTGGAGAGAGTGGACGTCCTTGTCTCATTCCTGCTTTAAGAGGAAATAGCTTTAGTTTTTCACCATTAAATAGAATGCTGGTTGTTGGTTTGTCATATATAGCCTTTATTGTATTGAGGAATGTTCCATGGATTCCTAATTTTTCAAGAACCTTCATCATAAAGGGGTGTTGGATCTTGTCGAATGCTTTTTCTGCATCTATTGAGGTAACCATGTGGTTCTTATCCCTGCTCCTGTTGATGTGATGAATTATACCAATTGATTTCCGTATATTGAACCAGTTTTGCATCCCTGAAATAATCCTGTTTTATCTTGGTGTATGATTTTTTCGATGAATTGTTGATGTCGATTGGCCAAAATTTTGTTGAGAAGCTTTCCATGAATGTTCATCCAAGAAATGGGTCTATGGTCCTTTTTCTTTGATAAGATCCTGCCTGGTTTTGGGATGAGGGTTATGATGACTTCATAGAATAAGTTCCATATTGAACTTTCTCTTTCAATTTCATTGAAGAGTTGGAGGGGTATTAGTGTGAGTCCTGCTTTGTAGACCTTGTAGAATTCCGCTGTGAAGCCATCTGGACCTGGGCTTTTGTTAGAAGAGAGATTCCTTATTACTGTTTATATTTCAATGCTTGATATGGGCCTCTTAAGGTGATTTAACTCATCTTGGTTTAGTTTTGGCATGTCAGTATTTGCTATGAAAAGGTCCATTTCTGTCAAGTTCTCAATCTTATTAGCATAAAGTTTTGAGAAGTATTTCCTTATAATGTTGTGAATCTTGGTTGTTTCTCTGGTGATGTTTCCATTCTCATTTCTGAGTTTCTTTATTTTGGTATGTTCTTTTCTTTTTCTGATAAGATTTGCTAAGGGTCTGTCAATTTTGTTAGTTTTTTCGAAGAACCAACTCTTTGGTTTGTTGATTCTTTCTATGGCTTTTTTTATTCTAATTGATTTAATTCTGATTTAATTTTAATTATTTCTTTCTGTCCATTGGGTTGGGGTTTATCCTGCTTGTCTTTTTCAAGGAGGCTCAGATGTCTCATTAAATTGTTGGTTTCAGATCTCTCCAATATGTTGATGTAGGAACTCAGAGCTATTAACTTGCCTCTGAGTACTGCCTTTGCTGTGTCCCAGAGGAGTTGGTAATTTGTGTGCTCATTTTTCTTGAATATCATGAACATTTGAATTTCATTTCTAATCTCTTCCATGATGCAATCCTGATTCAGCAGTGTCTTGTTCAGCCACCATGTATTACAGAACTTTCTTTAGTGGCTTTTGGTGTGGAGTCCTACTTTTAATCCCTTGTGGTCTGAGAGAATGGAAGGTATAACTTCAATGTATCTGAATTTGGACAAGTTTGCTTTGTGGCCTAAAATGTGGTCTATTTTGGAAAATGTTCCATATGCTGCTGAGAAAAACATGTATTCTGATGCTTCTGGGTGAAATCTTCAGTAGATGTCTGTTAAATCTAGTTGATATATGTAGTTGTTTAGATATGTGGGATCTTCATTGTGTTTTTGCCAAGTTGATCTATCTAGTGGGGACAGTGATGTGTTAAAGTCCCCAACAATTAATGTCTTTGGATCTATGTGGTATTTGAGGGAAATTTTCGTTTCTTGGATAAATTTGGGTGCTCTGTTGTTTGTTGAATACATATTTAGAATTGTAATATCCTCTGAAGGAGAGACACATTAATTAGTATGTAGCAACCTTCTTTATCTGTTCTCACTAATTTTAAATTGAATTCTATTTTATCTGATTTTAGGATTGCAAATCGTGCCTGTTTTGGGGGCCATTTGCTTTGTAGATTTTGTTTCAACCTTTCACATTGAAAATGCGTTTGTTTTTATGGGCAAGATGTGACTCCTGAAGGCAGCAGATAGAAGGTTCGTGCTTTTTAATCCAACTAGACAGTCTATGTCTCTTAATTGGAGAGTTAAGTCCGTTAATGTTGAGAGAGAGAACTGAGAAATATTTGGGAGTTTCTGCCATTTTATCCACCTTCTTGGGGGCTGTGGCAACTGGGTTCTTTCTATGTTTCTTGGATTCTCAGTTTGGTTGTGGTTTCTTGGCCTTTTTTGTGGTCTTGTTGGTTTTCTATGTGTAGGATATCTTTAAGAATCTTTTGAAGGGTTGGTTTGGTGGAAATATATTGTTTCATTTTTTCTTTGCTATGGAAGGTTTTTATTTAACCTTCCTTTATGAAGGAGAGTTTAGCTGAGTACAGTTTTCTTGGGTGATTGTTGTTTGTCTTTACGGCATGGCATACATCATTCCAGACTCCTCTTGCTTTGATTGTCACTGATGAGAAATCTGAGGTGATTCTAACTGGTTTCCGTTTATAGATGATTGATCTTTTCTCCTTGACAGCTTTAAGGTTCTTTTCCTTGGTCTGAATTGATCCTGTGAGGATTATAATGTGATGCTGGATTGTCATGTTCTGGTCTGGTCTATCTGGAGTTCTAAAAGTTTCTTGGATCTGAATAGGCCTATCTTTTTGCATGTTTGGGGAGTTCTCTGCAAAGATCCTTTTAAACAAATTTCCTAGACCATTAACTTCTGTTTCTAGGTGCTCCTCTACACCCAATTTCCTCAGATTAGGCCTTCTGATGGTGTCTTCCAAATGTTGAATAGATCGATCATATTTTTTGGACTTTTCTTGGATGGTTGTATGTCCTTTCTCTATAACAAGTCTACAAATCTAGATGCAATGTGATAGTATGTACACAGTGTCATACATGTATAGGTGTCCTCACAGTCGGTAAAATAATTGGTAAGTAAATGAATAAAACAACAAATACAATGAATAACCACACCAAACATGATATAGACTGAACATGTATATGGAAGTTCAATCCTATCTTTAAAATATATATAAGGAGTATGACTGGGGCATGAATTCAGGCCTAGGGAACAGGCCTGAATATCTGGTCTTTAAGCATAGTGAGCTTCCCCTTCCCCCACAGTGCAACATAGTTACCCAGTCCCTAAGTTCAAATCCCAGGCCTCGCAGATAAAAAATCGCACATTCCAAGCCAAGTAGTTTCATTAGCATTTTTAATATTTTTTTAAAGTTCACTTTGCCTTTATTTGAAACATTTTTATTTTATAACATGAGAGTTTTTTTAAAAAGGGGGTTTAAACTTTTACATTTCAGCATAGCAAATTGGTGTTTTTGACCATCTGCCATGAAGAGTGAGAATGAAAATGAGGATATCATTTCTCCCTAGGAGGTTGGGACAGTTGATGTTATTTCTTATTTTTTCTATTTTTTTTTTAATTTTTTGTCGGTCGTGGGGCTTGAACTCTTCACTTGGGTGTTGTCGCTGTGCTCTTCAGCTCAAGGCAAATGCTCAAGCACTTGAGCCACATCACCACTTCCAGTTTTCTAGAGGTTTATTGTAGATAAGAATCTCACAGACTTTCCTCCCTGGCTGGCCTTGAGTCTCCTTCCTCAAATCTCAGCCTCCTGAGTAGCTAGGATTATAGGTGTGAACCACCCGTTCCCAGCAGTTGATAATATTTCTATTTAGAGTTATTTTTATAATTATAAAATGTTTGCAATTGTGTACTGTGAGTTTTCCTCAGTGCCTACCACAAAATAAACTAAGGGAGTCCTCATATCACCAAAGTTTGAGTTTCTGAATAAACACTCACTTCTGTGAGGGCAGTAGGTACTTGTAAGCATTTTGGGAATAAACTGGATTCTAAAATGAAAAACAAAAACATTGGTACTACGATGTAGCTCAGTAGTGGAATATTTGCCTGAAGAGCATAAGACCTTGGAAGAAAAGTTTCCTAAAGCTCAGAATGTTAGCATTTTGTATGAACAAACTTCTTTCCTTTTTTTTTTTTTTGTCGGTGGTGGGGCTTGAACTCTGAGATTGGGCATTATCCCTGCGCTCTTCAGCTCTTTGCGAGCACTCTACAGCTTGAGCCACACCTCCACTTCTGGTTTTCTAGTGGTTTATTGAAGGTAAGAGTCTCCCGGGGTCTCGCCTTGAACCGCCATCCTCAGCTCTCAGCCTCCTGAGTAACTAGGATTATAGGTGTGAGCCACTGATGCCTGGTCCATGAACAAACATTTTAAGATTGATTCTAAAGAAAGAAACTTCGAACATACATTTTGTATAAATAATTTATAATGCCATAGTTAAGGCACTAATTCAGAAGTATTTGTTCATTGGCTGGTTTCTTAGTTTATTTACATATATATATATACATTATAAATATATATATATATATACACATATTATTAAAAACATAGCTTTGAATTATACCTAAGAACATATGTGCTCATGTAAAATTATACAAATGCACAAGTTTGATTTTTTTTCAGTTTGTTGGTACCATAAATTAGGTGGGATTTGTGTACTGTTGTTTTGTTCTCTGTTTTTAGAGGATTTCTCTTCCCTTTATCCCCCTACCCCCCTCTCCTCGCACTTGAACTCAGCTTGCTCTTTCTTGGCTTAACCAAGAAAGAGCTGATTTTCTACCACTTCAGCCATACCTGTAGACTGGCTTTTTGCCAGTTAATTGGAGATTACATCTCTCAGGCTTTGCTGCCTGGATTGGCTTTGAAACTTCATCTTCCAGTTCTCACTTCCTGAGTAGCTGGGATTACAGATGTGAGCCACTGGGGTGCCTGGGGATAAATTAATTTGATTGATGAATTCTTTCTGTTTTTCTAAGCATGGGATGATCTACTATAGAATTTTAATGAATGTCCTTGGTCTGAAGTAAGATATAGAATACATATGCAAATCTGTATACTTCTCTTAAGATGTAATCAATTTAGTACATGTTATAAGTGTAATAATAGTCAATAAAATAATGAATGAATAATACAAAAAATAAAATAAATACACTCAAAGCAAATTGCAATAAACATAATTATGTAGATATAAATCATTACTTCAAATGTGGATGAATATTACATTAACAGGGCTGGGGAATCAATTCAGGCCCAGGGAACAGGCCTGAATTGCTTGTTTTCCAAGAGGGTGAGTTTCCCCATCCCCTCTGTGAATTAAAGTTACCCAGACTATGAGTTCAATTCCCAGGCCTGGCAGAAAAAAAGGGCATGAATTGCAAGCCAGGGAGTTTCATTAGTATTGTATGCATGTATGTATGTATGTATGTATGTATATATATATCATGGGACTTGAACTCTGGCCTTGGGAGCTGACCTTGTGCTCTTCAGCTCAAGGTGAGTGCTATAATTCTGTTTTTCTAGTGGTTTATTAGAGATAAATGTCTCACAGACTTTCCTGCCCTGGCTGGATTTGAACCGTGATGTTCAGATTTCAGCGTCTTGATTAGCTAAGATTACAGGCGTGAACCATAGCTGGTGCCAGGCTATTTTTAATATTTTTAAAATTATTTATTTATTTATTTATTTATTTATTTATTTATTTATTTATTTTTGCCCAGCACTGGGCTTGAACTCATATTGTGGCAACTCTGCCTCAGGTAACATCAATCTAGATTTGGATGGTGCAGCCTCTGGACCCACAGCCTATCCTGGGATACGAGGTTTCAGGGGCTGACAGGAAAACAAAATGAAAACGGCACCAAAAAAAATCCAGGAATCACCTACGGATGGCAGTTTCTTGGTTTTCCTTCATTTCATGGTGACCATCCTTGGTACAAATGACACTGCTGCAACCTGTAGGTCACCTGGCATTGCTGAAGGCTGACGGGCTGTCAGCGAAGCCATTGGCCAACCTGAACACCTAGACCCTGAGTTTCAATCCCAGTCATGCTACTTACAAAGGGCTGAAGAGCCTAAGAAACTATTGCTTGTCCATAGGAACGCCAGAGAAATGTGATCAATATCATGTTTGGCTGAGTAGTTCATCAATCAGTCTAGTATAAATTTAGACCCAATAATTACAGAACACTGATTGATTTTAATTCATAGTTTATTATGTATTAAAAGAATACTATTCATTAAATGGAGTGCTCACTAAAGACCTGAGAATCTGTACGAATGTAGTATATGTCATTTCATTCCACATAGTCATCATTGGCAGTATCAAAATATCTAAATATATATTTATTTTTATACCATTGTCTGAATAGAAAGGTACTGCTATTTTGGCCAAACCTGTGACTCCATCCTAGGTCCTGGGATCCACTTGGCACCTGAATGGACTAGGGTATGCCATGCTTACACTCACCCATTCATGAATTGGGACTTCTAGGCCCTCAGTTCAGGTACCAGCACTGCCAAAAATTTCATCTTGGAGTAAGATTCCAAGTGAGACATCTGTTTTCCATTTGTGTGCAAGTGCTGGGTGTGAGATATCATGTACATAATATGTGTGCAAAGCTCCATGCTACGGAATAGATTGGAATAAATGTAACAAATGATATAGCTGCACTCACAGTCCATAAAATAAATGTTAATTCAATCAATCAATAATAATATATAATGAATCACTCCAAGAAACACCATACAGACTGAATATATGGATGTAAATATGAATCACATATTTAAAATGTCTATAAATGTTACAGTATTCGTGCTGGTGCTTGAATTCAGGCCTAGGGAAGAGTTGAGAAGTTCATGCATGATTCACATAGGAAATGCTAGGCAAGACTTCTGGCACAACAATTATGTTTAATTAAGTCTTCACGAAATGTGACAATAATAATTACATTCAGGAAATTGAAGCATTGGGAAAGATCCCAGAATTGGTAGTCACATGGTAGATAGGATTCCAACACAGTTTGCCACATCTTCTCTATACAAATAGGTATTTATTAGCATAATAGCTTCAGCTTATGAATGGATGAATATGGTGCACAAACCCCACCCCGAGCATAATCTCAGATCCTGGGTAGGACCTAGATCATTAGTAGCTCAAAATCTGGTGTGTTCATATGGACCCATTAGAAAGTTGGGTCTGTCAGGCCCAGAGTTCAAATCCCAGCAATGACAAAAGGTTCATCCTGATGTAAGAAACCAATCCTTACAGCTGTTTTCTAGTCCTGTGAAAGTCCTGGGCCTCATCAAGGATGGAGAATGCTATATAGGCAACTCTGTAGCCATTAGAATAGGTTGCCATCCATGGCAACACAGATATACCTGCTACAATACTCAATAAAATACACAATACATCCATGAATATGACTCAAAATTTAAAAAATAACTACATTGAAAGCAAGATGCATACCATACCTGTATGTAAATAGAGATCCTATGTTTAAAAAAGGTAACCTTGTTATTTTGTCCACTGCTGGGACTTCAAATCAGGCCCTGGACCAGGCCTGACATTCTAGTCTTCAGGGATGATGAGTTTCCCTTCCCGCACAGTGCAACGGGGTTACCCAGATCTGAGTTCAAATCCCAGGCCTGACAAAAGATTCATCCTGATGTCAGAAGCCAGTCTTTATACCTATTTTCCTCTCCTATGGAAGTTCTGGGTCTCAGCTAGGATGGAGAATGAATACATAGGCAACCCTATAACAATGGGAACATGTCATCATCCATGTCAGCAGTTATACCTGTCACCATAGTCAGTAAAATACACAATTCCTCCATTTATTAGACACAAAATAAGGAGAAGGATTGCATCGAATGCAAGATGCTATCCACACATTTATGCCAATATACATACTATGTTTCAATTATGTATTTCTGCCTATCCTGGCCCTCACTGGGGCACAACCTCAGGTCCTGAGAATGACTTAGCTCCTTATTTGCTCACAGGCCGGTGTACTCACCTTTACTCCTTTACCAATTGGGCCTGCTAGGCTCTCAGTTCAAATCCCAACACGGCCAAAACATGAATCCTGATGTTAGAAGCCCATTGATCCACCTCTTTTACTGTCCCGAGAATGTCCTGAGTCTCAGCTAGGATGAAGAAGGTCTAGGAAACTCTATAGAAATGGGAAAATGTTGCCATCCAAGTCAGCACAGTTATATCTGTCATCATATGCAATAAAATACAAAATGCATCCCTAAGACATACCATAAAAAGAACAGCTACACTGAAAACATGATGCATTCCACACATGTATGTAAATAGAGATCCTATGTGTAACATAGGTGGGCATATTATTTTTGCCTGAGCTGGGGCTTCATTTCAGGCCCTGGGACCAGGCCTGACCTTGTAGTCTTCAACGATAGTGAGTTTCTCCTTCCCTCACAGTGCAACAGAGTTACCTAGACCTGATTTCACATCCGAGCTCTTGCAGTAAAATGGCACAACTTCTGAGCTAGGGTGCTTCATTAATAATTTTTCAATTTTTTAATATTTTTTGCCAGTCCTAGGGCTTGAGCTCAAGTTGTGGCAACTCTGCCTCAGGTCTGATCATCTTAGGTTGAAGCCTCTGGACCCACAGCCCATCCTCGGATCCTAGCATCCCAGGGTTTGTAGGAAAAAATAAAAAGCCGGAGGAGAAAAAAACGGTGGGAAGTTCCACCTGGTACTTTTAGCTTTATTTTCATTTGAATGTTGACCATAGTGAGACGGAACCCGGTGGACTGCAGATTGAAGGTGACCTGGTGTGGCTGAAGGCATGCTGGCTGTCGGGGAAGCCACAGGACAACCGGGCAACCGAGGCCCCGAGGTCGAATCCTGGTCAGCCATCCTACATTGAGGGAATGGCAGGAGTTCCTGAGATACTCAATTCTAGACCTAGGAAGAGCCATGAAATGCGATCAATCTCTTCCTTGAATGAGTAGTTCCTGAGAATTCGCGTAGGAAATGATAGTCAAAACTCATGGGGTATCGGTTATTTTTAGTGAAGAGTTGATGAAGCATGACCATAATCATCCCAGTCATTAAATGGAGGCATTGCAGAAGATCCAAGAATCGGTAGTCACAAGATAGATTGGATTCCATCACAGGTCACCATCTCTCCTACTCTATAAAGATATGTACTTATTTGCTTACTACCTTCAGCTTATCAATGGTTGACTATTGTGCTTCCCCTGCCTTACCCCTGGGACTTGATCTCAGGTCCTGGGAATGGCTTAGGTCCCTAGTGGCTCACAGGTTGTTTTGCTTATGTGGACCCATTCGCCTATTGGGCCTGCTAGGTGCTGAGTTCAGATCCCAGCAGTACCAAAATATTCATCATGTCAGAAGCCAGATGTCTCACCTGTTTTCCTTTCCTGTGTGAGTCCTGGGATTCAGCTAGGATGGAGAAGGCATGGGTGACCCTGTGGCCATGGGAAAATGTTGTCATCCATGTCAGCCCAGTGACACCTGTCATATATACTCAAGAACATACATAATACATCCATGAATAGCATACAAAATAGAGAGGATATCTATGCTCAATGCATGAGGTAGTCCACACTCGGATGTGAATATACATCCCGTGTTTCAATGATGCATTGAGGACTCTTGTGGCCTCCCTAGGGCTTGATCTCAGCTCCTGAGAACAGCCCAGCTCCTTTGTGGCTCACAGGCTGGTTTGCTCATGTGGACCCATTGGGCAGTTGGGCCTCCTAGGACCCGAGTTCGAATCACAGCACTTCCAAAAATTCACCCAGATGTGAGAAACCATTCGTTGCACCTGTTTTTCTGTGCTGTGCAAGTTCTGGGTCACAGCTAGGATGGAAAATGCATAGGCAACTCTATTCTCATGGGAATAGCTTTTCATTCAGGTCACCATAGTTATATCTGTCATCCTATACTCAAGAAAATACACAATACATCAATGAGTAAGACACCAGATATAGACAATAACTACACTGAACCCAAGATGCCGCCCACCCATGTATGGAAATAGAGATCCTTTGTTTAAATTCTGAATTTATGACTACTATAGCTCCCACCGGGGCTTGATCTCAGGTCCCAGGAAAGACCTAGATGCTTAGTGGCTCACGTGGTGGTGTGCTCACCATGACTCATCCACCACTTGAGCCTGCTAGGCCTTGAGTTCAAATCCCAGCACACCAAAAGATTCATCCTGATATGAGAAGCCAATGGTTGCACCAGTTTTCTTATGCTGTGAAAGTCCTGGGTCTCAGCTAGAATGGAGTATGCTATATAAGCAACTCTATACTCATGGGAATTGGTTGCCAGCCATATTAGGATAGTTATAACTGTTATCACTCTCAGTAAAATACATATCGCATCCATGAATAAGACACAAAATCAAGAGAATGAGTACACTGAACGCAACATACCACCCACCCATATATGGAAATATAGCTCCTGTCTTTAAATTATGATTTCATGAGTAGATTGACCCCTGCTGCTGGGCACGAGCTCAGGTCCTGTGAACGGCTTAGCACCTTAGTGGCTCACAGGCTGGTGTGCTCACCTTGACCCATTCCCCAATTCTGCCTACTAAGCTCTGAGTTCAAACCCCAGCACAGCCAAAAGATTCATCCTGGTGTGAGAAAAAATGGATCCACATGATTTCTTGTCCTGTGAAGTTCCTGGGCCTCATCGAGGAGGGAGAATGCTATATAGGCAACTCTATAGCCATGGGAATAGGTTGTCCTCCACTGCAGCACAGATATACCTGTCACCATACTCAATAAAACAAACAATACATCCATGAATAAGACTCAAAATTAAAAAAAATAACTACATTGAAAGCAAAATGCATAAAACATCTGTATGTAAATAGAGATCCTATGTTTAAGAAAGGTAAGCTTGTTATTTTGTCCACTGCTGGGACTTCAAATCAGGCCCTGGACCAGGCTTGACATTCTAGTCTTCAGGGATGATGAGTTTCCCTTCCACCACAGTGCAACAGGGTTACCCAGACCTGAGTTCAAATCCCAGGCCTGACAAAAGATTCACCCTGATGTCAGAAGTCAGTCATTGTGTCTGATTTCCTCTAATGTGGAAGTCCTGGGTCTCAGGTAGGATGGAGAATGAATCCTTAGGCAACCCTATAGCCATGGGAACAGGTCATCATCCGTGTCATCACAGTTATATCTGTCACCGTACTCAGTAAAATTCACAATACCATCATGAATTAGACACAAATTAAGGAGAAGAAATGCACCAAACGCAAGATGCTGCCCACACATATATGTCAATACAGATCCTATGTTTCAAGTATGAATTTATGCCTATCCTGGCCCTCCCTTGGGCTCATTGTCAGGTCCTGGGAATGGCCTAGCTCCTCAGTTGCTCACATGCTGGTGTCCTCACCTTGACTCTTTCACAAATTGGGCCTGCTAGGCTCTCAGTTCCAATCCCAACACTGCCAAAACATGAATCCTGATGTGAGAACCCATAGGTTGACCTGTTTTCCTGTCCTGTGAATGTCTTTGGTCTCAGCTAGAATGGAGAAGACATAGGCAACTCCATGGACATGGGAATACGTTGTTATCCATGTCAGCACAGTTATATCTGTCATCATACTCAATAAAACACAAAATGCATCCCTGGCTAAGACACACAATAAAAAAAAAACTACACTGAAACATGATGCATTCACATATGTATGTAAATAGAGACCCTATGTGTAAAAGATTTGGGCATATGATTTTTGGCAGTTCTGGGGCTTCAATTCAGGCCCTGGGACCAGTCCTGACCTTGTAGTCTTCCAAGATGGTTAGCTTCCCCTTCTCCAACAGTGCAAACAGAGTTGCCCAGACCTGAGTTCAAATCTCAGTTCTGGCAGTAAAATAGCGCAAATTCTGTGATAGTGTGCTTCCTTCCTTCCTTCATATATATGTATATATATTTTAACCAGACCGGGTGCTCGAACTCAAGTAGTGGCAACTCTGCCTCAGCTCCGATCATTCTATGCTGTGGCCTCTGGAACTACAGCCCATCTTTGAATCCTAGGACCCCAGGGCTTGCAGGAGAAAAGAAAGCTGCGAAGGGACAAAAAGCGGTGGGAAGTTCCACCTGGTGCTTTTATGTTCATTTTCCTTTGTACGGTGACCATGTTGGGTCTGAAACCGACGACCTACAGAGTGAAGGTTACCTGGAGTGGCTGAAGGCCTGCATCTCTTGGGGAAGCCCCAGGCCATCCAGGCCAAAAGGCCCAGAGGTCGAATCCCAATCAGCTCCCCTACATTGAGGGATTGGTGTGAGATCCTCAGATACTTGTTTCCGGACCTAGAAAGACTAGTGGAATGTGATCAATCTCATCCTTGAATGAGTAGTTCCTGCAAGATGTGAGTAGTTAATGATAGGCAAGATTCCTGGGGTATCGAATATTTTTAATGAAGAATTGATGAAACGTGACCATAATCATCACAGTCATAAAATGGAGGCATTGGGAAAAATCCAAGAATCAGTAGTCACACGGTAGATTTGATTCCATCACAGGTCGCCATCTCTCCTACTCTAAACAAATACGCATACTATCTTCAGCTTATGAATATGTGACTATTGTGCTCTCCACCTGCCCTATCCCCAGGGCTCAATCTCAGGTCCTGGGAACAGCCTAGTTCCTTAGATGCTCACATCATGGTGTCCTCACTTGACCCTTTCTCCAATTGGGCCTCTTAGACTCTGAGTTCAAATCCCAACACAGCCAAATGTGGAATGCAGGTGTGAGAATCCAATCCGTCCACCTGTTTCCTGTCCTCTGGAAGTTCTGGGTCTCAGCTAGGATGGAGATGGCTTAAGCAACTCTATAGACATGGGAATAGATTGTCATCCATGCTAGCACAGTTATATCTGTCATCATGCTCAATAAACAAGATTCTGAACTAGGGTGCTTTATTAGTTTTTAGGTGGGTTTTGTTTTTGTTTTTGTTTTTTGTTTTTTTGCTAACCAAAGGATTTGAACTCACTTCATGGCAACCCTGCCTCAGCTTCGATGGGTTTAGGATGGTGGGCTGCCATAGGCCCATAGTTGACCCTGTGATCCTAGGCCCTGAAGCCTTGCAGGAGTAAAAAAACACCCACACAGAAAAATAGCCAGAGGATGGATTTTTTACATTTTCTTCCTTTGCATGGTGACCAACATGGGTCCAAATTACATGGCTACAAAGGGTACTTCACTTTACATTGGCAGCAGCTAGCAAATTATCAGGGAAGCCACGGGCCCATATGTCATCATAGGCCCTGATTTTGAATCCTGGTCCTGATAACTACCAATAGGGGGACTTCCCACGAGACTCGTTGCTATGCATGGGAATAACGATGGAATGTGGGCAAAGTCATGAGTGATTGAGAAGTTTTTGCGGGCATTGTTCTAGTCTAAAATTAGATGCAATGATCTTAGGATGTTGATTGATCTTAATGAATGGTTTATTAAGCGTGAAATCAATACTATTCCTTCAATGGAGGCATAATAAATACCTAAGAGTTAGTAGGAACGTAGTTGATGTCATTGAATCCTAGGTACATGTCTCTGGAATTATATACAAATATATATTTATTGATATATACCACCTGCCTATCCATGTATGGCTATTTTGGCCATCCCTGCTGCTCAATCTCAGGGTCTGGGAACTGACTGGCAGCTTCCTTGCCTAGAGGTTGCCGTTTTGACACACCCATTCATGAATTGGGTCTGCTAGGCCCTGAGTTCAGATCCCAGCACTGCAAAAAATTGGATCATGGAGTAAGAAGCAGAGTGTGACACCTGTTTTCCTTTTCTCTGAGAGTCCTGAGTGTCAAACATAATGGAGAACATGTCCACAAATTTAGATACTATGTGATGGGATGTCATCAATTTAATAAATGGAATGTGTGTCATCACAGTCAATAAACGGTAAATAAATGAATAAAACAAAAATACAATCAATAACAACAATATGGAATGAACATCTATAGGTAAGTACATACCTATCTTTATAATGTATATAAACAGTATGTTTTCCAGGGCTGGGGATTGAATTCAGGCCTAGGGACCAGGCCTGACTTTCTTGTCTTTAAGAATGGTGAGCTTCCTCTTCGTCCACAGTGCTGCAGAGTTTCCCAGACCCTGAGTTCAAATTCAAAGTAGAAATAATGGCGAGAATTGCAAGCCAGGGAGCTAAATTTTTTGTGGGGGGGAGGGATTTTTTTTTTTCGAAGCAAGGTCTTGAACTCAGGTCATGGCACTCTGCCTCAGCTTCTATCACCCTAGGCTGCACTGCAGCCACTGGAGCCACAGCCGATCCTGGGATCCTAGACCTCCAGGCCTTGTGCTGGGAAAAAATATGCACAGAAAAAAAGTGGCAGAACTGGGCGCTGGTGGCTCACACCTGTAATCCTAGCTACTCAGGAGGCTGAGATCTGAGTATCTCGGTTCAAAACCAGGAAAGTCCGTGATACACTTATCTCCAAGAAAACTGGAAATGGCGCTGTGACTCAAGCGGTAGAATGCTTACCTTTAGCTGAAGACCAAAGGCACAGCACCCAGGCCCAGAGTTCAAGCCCTATAACCGACCCCCCCCAAAATAAATAGTGGCAGGATTGCATTTTTACATTTTATTCCTTTGCACTGTGACCATTTCGGTCTGAATGACATGACTCCAAAGGGTACTTCACCTTGCATTGCTGAAGGATGGCAGTCTATTGGGGAAGCCATAGTCTCGCATGGCAAGGTAGGCCTAGAGTTGAATCCCAGTAATGCCACTTCCAGATGGCGGAGATCCTAAGAGACTCCTTCCCATCCATAGTAATAATGATGTAATGTTATCAATGACACGGTTGAATGAGCTGATCCTGAATACTACTCATATAAAATTAGACATCATGATTTCAGTAGACTGATTTTATTTACTATGAAACATTAAAAGAATACTATTTCTTACAGAGACACAATAATTTCAGGACACTGATTTACTTAATCATTTATTAAGGATGAAAACAATAACATTAATTAATGGAGGGATAATAAATACACAAGAATTTGTAGGAAGGTAGTCTACATAACTGAATAATGTGTAGACATGTCTGGCACTCTATAAAGACATATTTATTAGCATACTACCAACTGGGTGTCACTCTGTTCTTATTATGTCTAACCCTGGGGCTCGATCTAAGGTCCTTGGAACTGCCTGTCAGCTCAATTTGCCCCAGGATGGCATGTTGACACTCACCCATTTATGAATTGGGCCCTGTAGGCCATGATTTCAGATGCCAGGACTCCCAAAAAATGAATCATGGAGTAAGAAGCTGATGATGACAAACATTTTCTTTTTTTGTGAAAGTCCTGGGAGTCAGGTATGAAGTGGAACATATATACAGACCTATATCCTATGGAACCAATGTTCTATGTGCCATAATAGTCAATAAAATAAATTGCCAATACATGAATAAAACAAAAAATAAAAATGAATACACTGAACGCTATATGGAGTCAACCTATGTATATGAATATAAACCAAACATTTAAAATGTACATGAATAGGATGATTTCTAGTGCTGGGGATCGATTTCAGGTCTAAGGAACAGACTTGAATTTCATCACTTCAAGGAGGTGAGCTTCCCTTTCCACACAGTACAAAAGAGTTACCCAGACCATGAGTTCCGATCCCAGTCCTGACAGGAAAAATGGCAGCTGTATACTATGTGATGTCTAATTCTTAGTTATTTCATTCTGCCTCCATTTAAGGAATGTGATTGTTTAAATGCTTCATAAAGTGTTAATTAAAATTGATCAGTGTCCTATAATATAATTGTATATAATTTTATCCTAGAATCATTCAAGAACTGCCCATTCAATCACATATATGACATGCCATTGGTATTCATATGGATAGAAATGAGTTTTTTAGGATCACCTGTCATTTGGAGGTGTCAGGACCAGGATGTGGGCTCCGGCTCTCACCACTTAAATCCAAGGATAAGGAAATCACCAGTCTGACCAAGAACATCAGCAAGACCAATGATTAGGCAGGCATCAATGGCTCTCAGCAGTCCTTCTTGATACTTACAAGGCTGTGATAAGAGGTTCGTGGTCAAAGTCACCCTAAGCAGGAAAGTCCTTGAGACCCCTGTCCAACTTCAGTGCAAACAAAGCCAGAAGTAGAGCCATGTGGCTTCACTAGTTGAGGGCCAGCCTTGAGCAAATGCAGCTCAAGGACTGTGCCCAGATACTGAGTTCAAGGTCAGGGACTGGCAACAAACAGCCATACACACCAATCTGTGCAGCCATCCAGCTAAAGCAGGTCACCCTCTTGTCCCCAACTGTACTGGACAGAGTTTCATGTCAAAGGGGTGCTGTTATCTTGACTTTGCCCATTCTGCCTGCCTCACAGGATTCCATCCACACACTCATTTTTTTCATGGTTATTTCTGACCAATGGGAAACAAGAATGGTGGCCACGCCCACATTCCATGCTGCCCAGTAACATCTGGATTCCCACAGGTGGTTGAAACCACTACTAACACTTGAGGAAGGTAGAGGTGGCTGAGTGGTAAGCAAGATACTCGAGGCCACATTGGAGTAGAGTAGAAAATTGATGTCCTAGACAGTGAGTGGGTGAATAGAGGATTTCCCAGACCTTGGGAAAGGGGCCAGCCCATCTTTCCTGTCCCAGAGCTCAGATGTCTGAAACAACAGGACTCCATGAGAGAGCTGCGGGCAAGAAATTGCCTCAAGAACACTGGCATAAGAATCTTCCCAACAGATCTGCAACATTGAAGAAAACTGAGAACATGAAAAAGTGAAAGATCCCCGAGACAAACGCCAATGGGGAGTGTGATTCAAAGAAGAGTCCAGCCAAATGGGATGCTGACCATGAGCCTCCCCGGGCTTTGGACACAGCCACAGCCACCAGGGTCCAGACTGCCAATGGTCCTGCTAACAACAAGGATCTACACAGTTGTACTAACATGTGGTGCCCACCCTGGATCCCAGCAAAAGAAGAAAAGAGGCGCTCTGTGCCAAGATCCAACCACTGAATCAGGAAAAGACAGACCTGAAGGATGAACAGGAGTAAGAGAGGAGAAGATAGCCCAACTGCACGCAGCAATGAAAAGGGAGTTAGAGATCCACAAGGCACCCATACAGAGGTTGGTTTGGGCAGAAAGTGATTTACAATGTTCACCAGCCAGCGTGCAGCAGGTGACCGATGACAGAGAAAAGGAGCATGAAGCTCTGACCAGCTGCCTGCAGACCGCAGAGCAGCACATGGGAGAGCTGGAGATGGCGGCTTCTGTGGTCATTGCTCACAGAATGAGACCAAAATGTTCTTCGACCAGCTGAATGATGTGACCCTTCAGCTCGAGGAAAAGATCAGAAGCTTCAATGACTTGGAGCAAGTGAACACTCAGTTGCAGGAGAAGCTGAAAGCACTCTGGACATGGTGGAGCAACATGACGAGCAGAATCTGCAAGTTCCGACAAGCGCTGGCGGGGCGTGAGGTACTAAAGAGACTACTTGATAACCTGAGCTGAATGGTGACTGCAGCGAATCTAGAGAGAGACACCTTCATAGAAGACCTGAGCATTGAGAGGTCTGTGCAGAAGGAGGAGCCCTGGCGGCTGACACAGTGGTTGAACCAACAGACAAAGGAGAAGACTCGAGGGGCAAGGCAGGTGTTTGACCTAGAGAAGGAGCTGAGGGAACTGAGAAGGAAGCTGGCAGAGACATGGCCCCCTTCGGAACCATCTCCGGCCAAGCAGCAGGTGCAAGCCCAGGCCTACTGCACGCAGATGGAGTTGAAAACCTGGAGGAACAATTTCACATCCAGGTCCACGAAAACCAAAGGCTCCATTTCCAGAACATGGAGCAGCAGAAGCAACCGTGGAGACTGGAGAAGGCCAAGGAACAGCACGAGATCTGCAAGATCCCATGATGTGTATGTGTGCAACGGACAGATGGAAGAACAGCTGGCCCTGCTGCGGGACACTCTCCACATGGTGAGCAGTGAGAAGGAGAAGGTAGCCAGCATCTTGGACTCAGAGCAGCAGGTGTAGAAACATCTGTGGGAACAGCTGGATCACAGGGAGGAGAAGATAGAGGAATGGAAAGAGGTGGCTGAGAGAGAGAGCCAAGCAACTTGGGAGCTGCAGGAGCAGCAGGAGCAGTCCCTGGCCCAGCTGCAGTAGCTCAGAACCACCTGTGAGCTGCACATCACCTCCAATGAGCAGCTGAGCTCTGAGAAGGAGGCCCTGCAGCAGCACCTAGAGAGGCAGACCCAGCTGCTGGAGCAGCTGAAGCAAGTGCAGGCCCCACCAACTGTTGGGACGAGGTGGTGCCCCCAAATTGGCAGGATACCCTCAAGTGCCTGGAAGTGAACAGACCACAGGAGGAGTGCATGTAGGCCCAGCTGAACTTCCCTAGGGAAGGGGAAGTTGAGAGCCCTGGAAAAGCAAAAGGTGAGGAGGCAACTCCTCCAGACGTGACCATCGCAGAGGAGGGAGACATCCCCCAAACCGAGAGGGCCGTGGATCTGAGGGTGTTCTCCATGGCTGAAATCCACAGGGGGAAACTCCTGCACCAAGAGTGGCAGGCCCACTGTGGGTGCCCAGTCCATCTGGCAGCGAGCTGGCACCAAAGCATATGTGGGGATGCGAAGCAGGACACGTGGGCATCCGAGAAGAAACTCTGCTTTGTCCACGACCTGCCTGTTTAGGTGGACTTCCAGAGTCCAGCGGATGAGCTCCACCATCGATGCAGCCAGCTGTTGGCACACATCTGCACCATCGAGGACTCCCTCGTGGCGTGTAAAGATCAGATGTTTGTCCTGGATGAGCTGTGTCAGGAGAAAACTGAGCATATGAGCTGGCTGTCCCAGAAGAAGATGAAGAGGAGAGAGCTGTGGGAGCCGCTGTGGTTCCTCTCAGGGGAAGGCATGGACAGCAGGCACCAGATGCCGGCACAGGCTGAATCTGTCCCCCGCCACCACCACTGTTTCAGAAACCTCGGGCTCCGCGGTGGTCAAAATGAGGGAGAACAGAAAGGTTTTGAAGAATTGCCACTTCAAAGCAGTGTGGAAACTGCCAAAAGACAGGTCGGGGTATCCTACCCCATAGAGTACTCCCCCATGGAGCACATCCTGCCACAGAAGCCACATTTGCAGATCACCCACAGCTCACAGGCTCAGGCGAGTACTCCCTCCCTTTCTTCTGTAGAATGATGCAGATGATGACTCTCTATGTGACATACTGACTCTCAAAAGCCTCATCAGCCACCACAAGTAGGTGGCCAGGTGGCCTTCTCTCAGGCCTCCATCTGCAAGGTGATGGGAAGGGTAAACTGCTGGTCGGGTAGGGCAGAGGCTACCGGGAGGTGGCCCGTATTCAAGGGACATCTAATGGACCATTGGTGGCCAGGGAAGAGGCCCATGTTATGCTTATCACAGAGAATGAATTGCTTTCAAAGGGAAAACAAGCCTCCAACAAAGATATGTTCTTCCTGTCCTGGGGCTTGAACTCAGGGCCTGGCCACTGTCCCTGAGCTCTTTTTCTCATAGCTAGCACTACACCACTTGAATCACAGTGCCACTTCTTGTTTTCTGATGGTTTATCAAGGATAAGAGTCTCACATACTTTCCTGCCCAAGATGGCTTTGAACCGTGGTCCTCTAGATCTCAGCTTACAGAGTAGCTAGGATGACAAGCATGTGCCACCATTGCCCAGCATGTGATGCGTTTTGAAGGCATCTTGGCGATTGTGTAAAAAGAGCCCCAAAGGGCCTGGATAGACCTTGACCCAGTCAAGGAGCTGGGATGGGGGAAGGCTGACCTTGTAGCCATTCTGTTCATCAAAATTAAAGATGCCAGGTGGTGTTGGATGCATCAAACACCTAGGTCAACAGCCACCAGGCTTAGTGGGGTAAAGGTAAAGAATACCCAAAGATTGCACTGTAGAAATCTCTGATTTTGCATGCATGTGGTGTGTGTGTGTGTGTGTGTGTGTGTGTGTGTGTCTGTGTGTGTCTGTGTGTGTGTGTGTGTATGTGTATGTGTGTGTGTGTGTGTGTGTGTGTGTGTGTGTGTGTGAACTGAGGGCCTAGGTTCTATCCCTGAGTTTTCTTGCTCAAGGCTAGTGCTCTTCTACTTGAGCCACAGCCCCACTTGCTTTTTGATGGTTAATTATAAGTAAGACTCTCAAGTACATTCCTGTCAAGTGTGGCATCGAAGCATGTTTGGGGCCCCAGGAGAGCAAGAGTAAACTCAACTCACAGGTACAAACCCTATGTTTGTTGACTCCTGCCCCCTTGTATCCAGATGCGGGACATGTGACCCCCTGCCATCGTGGGGGACTATCGTCATCTAGAGTTCAATTGGGGGAAGTGACCAGGGCCAAACTGACTTTTGTCCACCCTGAATGCTGATTCCAGAGCTGATCTGTTCCATCTTAGGCCAAGAGAGCTTCAGGAGGCCCGGCTTCCAGGAGAACAAGGAAGGGAGAGGTCAGCTCCAGGCCAAGCTAAGAGCCTTTGGCCATGGACACCCCAACTTGGCCTTCCTGATCACTGTAAGGCCTGTCAAAGCACAACCCCCCCAAAATAAACAAAATTGGAGCCATATCTCAAAGTGGTTGAGCTCTAACATTGAACCAAAGAGCTCAGGGACAGGACCCCCACGCTATGAGTTCAAGACCCCCAGCTGACCCTCCCCCATAAAACATAGGTTAGCTAAAGGTGAACTAGTAGGATTTTTGTGAAGTGTTTCTGAAGAATGGTGATACAGAAGAAAGCACCCTAATTCTAATGACAGCTGAACTTGTGACATACAGCTATGTGCTGAGTCCTTCACAGGGTGCTGTTTTCTGGGTCCTTCCCGCGTGGGGGTTTTGTGCTGAGTCCTCAAAAAGCATGCTGTGTGCTGAGTCATCCCAAAGGGTGCTATGTTCTCAGTCCTTGAGAAGAGTGGGTTGTGCTGGGTTTTTCAAAGGGTGTTGTGTGCTGAGTCCATTACACAATGTACTTTATGCTGAGTCCTTCAAAAGGTGCAGAGTGCTAATTCATCCCAAATGGTGCTATGTGCTGAGCCCTTGAGAAGGGAGGGACAGGTGAATTTTTCAATGGGTGCTGTGGGCCGAGTCCTTTACACAGAGTACTTTTGCTGAGTCCTTCAAAGGGGGCTGTATGCTGAGTCATCCCAATAGGTGCAATGTGCTACAACCTTGAGAAGAGTGGGATGAGGTGAGTTTTGTGGGTGCTGTGTGCCGAGTCCTTTATATAGGGTGCTCCGTACTGTCCTTCAAATGGTGCTGTGTGCTGAGCCCTTCCACCGGGTGGTATGTGCTGAGTCCTTCAAAACTCTCCTATGTGCTGAGTTTTGTAAAGGGCACTGTTCACTCAATGTTTTACACAGAGTGCTACATACTCAGCCTTTCAAAGAGTGGTATGTATGGAGCCTTAACACAGGGTGCTATGTGCTGAGTCCTGGTAAAGAGTGCTACATGCTGAGTTTTTCAAAGTATGCCATGAACTGAGTCCTATACACTGCGTGCTATGGACTTCCTCCTTCAAAGGGAGTATGTTGAGTTATCCCAAAGGTTATTATATGCTAAGTCCTTCAAAGGGCGCACTGTGCTGAGTCCTTTACATAGGGTGCTTTGTGCTTTTTTTGTTGTTTTTTTTTGGGGGGGGGTTAGGTTGTGGGACCTGAACTCTGGGCCTGGGCGCTGTCCCTCAGCTCTTCAGCTCAAGGCTAGCACTCTACCACTTGAGCCACAGCGCCACTTCCGGCTTTTTTCTTTTTGCTTATGTAGTGCTGAGGAATCAAACCCAGAGCCTCAGGCATGCAAGGCAAGCGCTCTACCACTGTGCCACCTTCCCAGCCCCTGTGCTGAATTTTGAAGTGTTCTGTGTGCTGAGTCATCCCAAAGGGTGCTTTTTTCTGAGGTAGTTATCTTCAACAATCTCTCTCTCTCTCTTTCTTTCTCTCTCTCTCTCTTTCTCTCTCTCTCTTACACACACACACACACACACACACACACACACACACACACATACACACACCTACATACACACACACAGGGGTCACTGTGTACTTGCTTGATGTGTGGAGTGGATATGAATAGAGGAGAGTCTCCTCCAATGGTGGGGCTGAGGGGAGATTTGATTCCATGGGCATGTGTTAGGGTTGGCCGGGAGAGCTGAGCTGAGGTGAGGCTGCAATTCCCATGGCCTGGAAGCCTTAGGGCCCAGTCAAGGCTGCTCTTGTAGGCAAGGGGGTCGGGGCTGAGGGGAGCAGGGGGCAGGGCTGAGTAGAGGAGGGGGTGGGGCCAAGGGGAGGAGGAGACAGGGCCCAGAGGGCTCACTGTGGTGGTAGCAGTGGCCAGGGTCTCTCAATGGCAGGCATGCATGCCCAGAGGTGTCGAAGTGGGCCGCAAGAGGAGGGGAAGCAGAGAGAGAGAGAGAGAGCAGAGAGGAGTAAGTACATACATGAGAGGAAGTGGCTTCAGTGGCTGGCTGAGGCCTCAATTGAAGTGAAGGTCCTGACTGGGAGTGCAGAGCATGCAGAGCTAGCACAGCAGACACATCACCTCAAGCAGCCCCATGGTGGGGGGGTGGCCATAGTCTGTCCCAAGTCCAAGTTTCCAATTATCATGGTGGTGGCAGTGGCCACAGAGGAGGAGGCCACTGAGGAAGAAGCAGCCGAAGAGGCAGCCTTGGCGGCAGCAGTTGCAGGAGTAATGGCGGCAACGCCTAAACAGGTCTGGCTGTGGATGAGGTGGGACCTGAGTTGTCTGCAGCTGAAGGGGAGTAGAGAACCACACTTGCCCTACCATGCACCCTCAGATCCCGCCCCTCCCTCCGTGGCCCTCCCCAAGGTGCCGTATTTCAAAAATGGCGCTGCCAGTCTAGACCCGGGGAGCCTCTCTGTTGCCCAGCTGAGATAACGCGCCCCTGGCAGGCTTGTCTCAGTGACCCGGTCCAGGTCCCTGGTCCTTAGATTCCGGGCATGCCACACCTGGAGCCACTGCCTACCGCGGCCCCACATCCTGGGACCCCATTGCCCAGAGAACCCCTCGACCCCCCCTCAGAGCATCCTCCATTCTGCGGACCCAGACCCGTGCCTCCCACCTCCCTTCTCCTGTCTCACCTGTGCCTCCCCTGCATCCCACAGTACACCCTGGCTCTGCTACATATGCACCCCAGGGGTGGGGAGTGGGGATGGGTGGCAACCCAACGATCCCTTTCATGTCCCTAGTGGCCAGTGTCCCAGGAAACGGGGAGATGCAGGGTTGGCTATGTAGGGGGCCCAGAGAGCTCCTGGCCTGGAGTAATGGATCCAAACAGCCACCCATCTGCACCCTTCCTCACATTGGTGGGAACCTGGTGGCTTCAGTCAGAGGTGGGGAGCAGCATCTTCAAACCTGCCTTCTCAGGTCTTTTCCTTTTTTCAGGGGGTGGGGGTGTTGGATGCAGAAGATAGACCCCCTTGCTGTTTGAGCACTTGTCCTATATGCTTGGTCACCCTTTCACCTGAGGAGGGTCCCAGAAGAGCCCACTAAGGAGGTGAGGATACTGGGGGTCAGATAGATGAATATCTGGGAGGAACACACCTCCTCCCACACACACCCAACCTATCCTCCCCACCCCAGCTGCCATCAGTTCTCACAGGGTGATCACATTTCCCAGCTCTGCCAGAATCTGCTGGTACTCCTGGTCCATCTAGTCTCCTCATTCTCCCCAAGAATGCGCCAAGTCATCCAGAAGCATCTAAGCTGGAAGTAGGAAGTCCATTTAAGACACCATCCTTTTGCCCCAAAGCACCCCTACCCCAGGTCAGACACTCCTTTGGGGGCACCATGAACCCCTGCTTGTTATCTGTCCTGGCTCTAAGGAGCCACCTGTCTCAGGACTCCTTTATCCAGCATCCTGGCCTAGGGTTTTGATTTATGTGGAGTTAAAGTTTGTTGTTCCAAAGAGGAAGATTCTGACCCTGGAGAAAGGGAGAGGCAGGGTGGTTCTTTGTTATTAGAGTGGTGCTCCCCTTTGGTGGGATCCCCTGGTTCTGACAAGGGAACCCGATGCCCCAGCTTGTACTTTGTCCCAGATGAGGAACTGACAAACTCAGGAGAGGCACTGTTCTGTGTGTGTGTGTGTGTGTGTGTGTGTGTGTGTGTGTGTGTGTGTGTGTGTGTGTGTGTGTATGAGAGAGAGAGGGAGGGAGGGAGGGAGGGAGAGAGATCATCTTTCACCTTGTACAGCATGACTGTGCTCAGGTGAGCATTCAGTTAGCAAATTGCTGGTGCTGCATGGACCAGTCTTCTGTCACAGGTCTGGATTTTGTGTGTGTGTGTGTGTGTGTGTGTGTGTGTGTGTGTGTGTGTGTGTGTGTGTGTGTGTGTGTGTGTGTATGTGTGTGTGTGTGTGTGTGTGTGTTAGGAGAGCAGGGAGATGAAAACAATGGAAACATATTTAACTCACCATGTCTAAAAAGAGCAAAAGCATTTTATTTGTGTGTATGTGTATTGTTCTTTTGTCATCAATGCCAAGTATGATCCCAGCCACAATTTTTATTTTCTCCTTCACTGTTACATGAATCGCTTGGGGAAGGTTTCAGTAGATATTCCTTTCCATCTCTTTCCACCTCTCTCTTCCCCTTTCCTGTAGCTCACAGTAGCTGCTGGGCCTGCGTGCATCTCCCCTTGGAGGTCTGTGTGAATCGCAGACCAGAGTGGACACCTGTCCTTCTGTCTTCAGGCTGGTGAGGCAAGAGTGACCACAGCCACACTCATACAGCCAGTCACCCTGCTCTGGTGTGTAGAGTTGGAGCTAATTCAAGGGTTGGAAATGTGTCTGCCAAACATAATTAGGGAATGATATGGGGGGAGTAGGGCAGAAGATGTGAAGCTAGGAAGGTCTGGTGGGTGGCAAATGGTGTGACATAGGAGATGGTTCACCACAAACAAGGTTGAGAGGGGAACCTTACCCAGGGCTTTGGCGGTGTCCATGGGCAACTGGGCAGGGGGCTCCAGGCCCCCACTGGTGGCATGGATTTCCTCCTAGGGCAGTGCACCGGTGGGCAGTCCTCCCTGAAGTCCTACAGACTCCCATCTGTGTCCTGCCTGGGCCATTTCCACCTGGGCAGTGGTAGGCAAGTGTCTTCCTCCTGCTGAACCGTGCATGGTGTCAGGCCATGGCAGTTAGCTAGGGCTGGCTGAATGCCAGTTTCTGTAACCTGCTGTAGGCTGTCTGGAAGGAAAAGTGGACCACTGACTTTGGAAACCTTTAAGTTTGATTGTGGCAACTGAAATGCCAGCTTTTCCAGGATTTTTTCTTTAAGCTGGCAATTACTACTAATGACTGGGATTATGGGTCAAATAAGATGGACCATTTCAGCTGCCAAACAATGATGTTCAAAGCGGCACAGGCAGAGTTCCCAAGCCAGATCGTCTCCTGTCATGAACATCCTGCTTTGACTGCCTTCCTCCAGCAGTTGCTGATTCTCCTCTGGTTCTCTCTAGGGTGACCACCACAGTCAAGGACATCATGGGAGCAGAGATGGTGACCTCGCCATACCCAGCCTGCCAGCTGTGAGCAGAGACTATTCCCAGCACTGCACTGGAATCTGGGAGATTCAGAGAACCAGGATGCCTCAAGGATCCTTTCTCTGCAACATGAAAATTGGGGGCCAAATGTGGTGGACCATCCTGTCTGGCCCCAGGAGGAGGAGAGGAGGCCCCTTGAGCCAGGCTTTCATCTCACGTGCCTCATTCACACCTGAGGGCAAAAATTGAGTGCCAAACTGTGGGTTAGCCGCTGGACAAAGATTTTTGAGAAGAAAGACATCGCAGAGCCCCAAAATCCAGCGTGTACATCGTGGCTCACATCCTCAGAGCCAAAAGAGTTAAGTGCAGTGGCACCAGGAGGGCAGGATGAGGGACGAGGGAGAACTGTGGAAGAGCTACTTCAGGCTTTGACACATCCCCCACTAACCCCTCCACCCCCAGGATGCTTCCCTGAGTTGGATGGGAGTTTCTGTAATATTGTCGTAGAGAGATGCTCATTTATTTATCCAACAAACCATTACAGTGAGTGCCAGGTCCAGGCGGTCATAGACGCTGAAAGGTTCCAGTGCTGGTTCCAGAGCACATGAAGAAATCTTGGTTTGAGCTGGATGCTGGTGCTTCACACCTGTCATCTTAGCTACTTAGGAGGCTGAGATGGGAGGACTGAGGCTTAAGTCCAACAAAGAAAAGCTTGTAAAACTCTTATCACCAACAAACTACCAAAAAGCAAACTCCAGAAGTGGATGAGTGGCTCAAGCTGTAGACTGTTGGCCTTGAGTACAAAGGCTCAGGGACAGCATCCAGGCTCTGAGTTCAAGGTCCAGGAGTGACACAAAGAAATGAAAGAGAAAGAGGAGGGAATGATGGAGGAAAAAAAGGAGGAAAGGAAGGAAGAACGGAACATGCAAGCCTTGTTTTGGAGTCTCTGGATCAAGGAAGCCAACCATTCACAATCTCTGTGGGGACAGTTTCAGACCCTAAAGCCAGTATGTAGGACCAAGCCACTGACGCCTTAGCAACTTCATGACATCCAGGAGCTGTGTGGTCGCCGACTGCAGAGGGAAATGGCCTTGGGTAGACCCTAGGGCTCAGGGTGTGTCACCAAATTTCAGTCTCCCCTGGCCCACCGAGTTTATTTTCTAGTCATACAAGAAGAAATTGTCCAATAGATAGGGAGGTATAGGCTGAGGGAGTGTGAAGAGGGGGATGGCAAGGGATAAGTAAGAAGATGAAGATGGAGGACGATCCCAGGTCAGGTGTGTCAGGTCATTGGAGACATGTCCTCACCTAACAACTTAGACCATCAGGGATAGAGACTTCGACCCAGCCACATGGCTGTTAAAAGTCCTGGCACTTTGGTTTCACCATTGACCAGATGGCTGTCATCCACTGCTGGATGCCTGTGTGGTACATCCTTGGGGACTGGGACTTTTGCTGGCTCAATCTGAAGATGACACCCCCAGTGTTCATTCCTTGACCAGAGACAGAGGTAAGCCTGCCACTGGCACAGGACATCCAGAGAATGAGGGCGGGAATCAGACCAGTGTTGCCCCAAGACTTCCTCTAGGGGACTGTCGGGCCCCATGACTGCCATTCTCAGAGATAGAGGTGGGTTCCTTTGCTGGCTCAACTTTTAGTCTAGATGGCAGATCTGGGATTCAGAGAGGGCCGACTGAAGCTGGAGAAGGGCTGGGTAGAGGCTGGTGGGAAAACCAGAGGCACTGAGCTCTGAGCAAGGTTGTTTCATTGAGGATACTCACAACTCAGGAACATTCCTGGGATGGATAGACCTTTTCTCCTTCCTGAGAGAGAAGGTTCTACAGCCCTCCAGTCTGCATCCCTTGGCCAAGATATCCGTTCAATCCCATATCTTGTGGCTGGATAACTAGACCTCAACTGACTGCCCAGTGTCGAGGGAACTTGAGTCCTTGATGAGGTCATGGGATCCTCAGTAAGAGATTGTACTTGAATGTCCTGACTTGGTCCATGGTCAGTCCCATCTAAGACTGACATAATCTAGGACATAGAATCTAGAGAATCAGAGCAGGATGGGGTCAATTCTGTGAGTCTTGAGTATTATGTGTGAGCTTTGATCTCCTGTGTGCCCACCTGCTTCCCTTTCTTGGGTAGGTCTATGAGAGAAAAAGTTTATAACTAGGGCCTGGGTCCCATCCCTTATGTTATGCTCAAAGCTAGCACTCTGCCATTTGAGCCACAGCTCCACTTCCAATTTTTTGGGGTGTTTAATTAGAGATAATCATTCTCATGGACTTTGCTGAGAACGGTGCATCCAACTGCAGTCCTCAGATCTCAGTCTCCTGAGGGGATAGTATGACAGGCTTGGAAAAGTATCTTTGGCCAGGTGCCAGTGTCTCATGGCTATCACCCTAAGTACTCAAGAGCGGAAATCTGAGAATCATGGTTCAACTCAAAGCCAGCTTGGGCAGGAAAGACCCTCATTTCAGTCAGGGGGGTGGAGTGCATAGGAAAGACCCCAGACCTGACACCTCCCGGGGGACATTTGTTCTTGTGACAGAGCCAAGTCATTGCTGTGGATAAGGAGGAAGCCATCAGACTGACCTGGAACAATGCTCAAAGATAGGTAGGCTGTTGAAGTATCAAACCCCTCATGTCTGCTTCCTACTCCCAACAAGGAGGTGCAGTGGGGGTGGCTCAGCCCTGGGCCTAAGGGATTATAAATGGATGGTGGCGGTCAGGAGCTTGTGGCTCCCACCCATCATCCTGGCTCTTCAGTAGTCTGAGGGCTGATGGCCGTGACTCAAAGCCAGCCCGGGCAGAAAAGTTCGTGAGATTCTTATCTCTCATAAACCACCTCTCTCCCCCAAGCCCACACAGAAAAAAGCCAGATGTGGTGGTGTAGCTCAAGTGGTAGGGCCTGAGCCTTGAACAAATGAAGCTCAAGGATAACACCCAGGCCCTGAATCCAAGCCCTAGGGATCACACAATCATAATAAAATAAATGAACAGTGTCCACCTTTTATCTGACTACCAAGAAAGATGGATTCAGTCTTCTAGCTGGCTGGTACTTCTAGCCAAAGGTAAGCAGCTTCCCTTGATGGTCTCCTAAACCTCTCCTTCTCTCCATTATCTGTCCAGGCTTCGGTTGCAAGACAGAATTCGGATTATTCCCCTGGATATGACCTTAAGTACCCATGCCCATCCACCTTCCTTGGGGTCAGGATCCTTTATGTACTCCCTGCTGGGAGGATGAGGCACCACAGAGATAAAGGTAGGTATCCCTGACATTTACACACACACACACACACACACACACACACACACACACACACACACACACACACACACACAAATACCCCTAGCCAACTCAGACTAGCCTTTTCCAAAGACACTTTATATCTTTGGATTTACTGACGTAGGAGAGGATTTTGATCCCCAGTAACTGATTATTTTAACTTGGGCTTGCTAGTTGACTGGAGATAAATAGGAGCAAAAAAAAGCATTTGGTGCCTGTCACCTGGGGCTCAGGCTCATCCCTGTCCTACTGGAGGCTGAGATCTGAGGATCACTATTTGAACCCAGCCATAAGCTAAAAAGCCCGTGAGACTCTACTCTCCATGGAACCACCAAAAAGCCAGAAGTGTAGCTGTGGCTCAAGAGGTAGAGCACCAGCCTTGAGCAATAAAACTCAGAGAGTCTGCTCCCAGATCCTCCAGTTCAAGCCGACACAAAGAAATGGCCCTGTCTTATGACCACAGACTGCCTGGGCTTCGAGTGCCCTCTCACGGAGTGTGATAAAACACCAGTCCCTGGGTGGTGTATCAGGGCCTTCAGAAATCCAGTAGTGGAAGCCAGGCCTGCCCGTTTGTGCACTCTCAACCCACACTGGCCAGAAGGCAGAGTGTGACAAAGCCGGCAGCCTGCAGAGCGAAGATGTGCCAGCTCTGCCAAGGTGGACAGAACGGGTTTCTTGGAGGCAGCACTTGGAAAGGGGGTCCTGCTTAAGGAGGATCTGACAGGAAACACAGAGAGCAAAGGTGCTGCAGATGATGGACAGCATAGCAGAGCATGTTCATTTCCAGTCAGGGCTGCAGGTGAGAGACTCGGTACAGTTGAGTGAGTCTTAATATAGATGTGTGAGACTGTCCTGATACAGTTCTCCAAGGGACCTTAGTGACATGTGGATGGCTATGCCCTGAAACTCAGTAGATCCATCCACGCTTTGTGTCTCCTTCTTTGACAGTGGGGAGCTGGACACCCTCCTTCCCTGGGCACCTCTGGACCCAGTTATCAGCAACCCTCCCAACGTCTTCCACCAGGACATGGAGTAGCTGGCCCCAGAAATCCACAGGTACCTGTTGGGTGGGGTGGGGGGATACTGGGCAGGCCCCAGAACTCCTACTGGGTCTGATTTTCCTTGGACGACCAGTCCATCCAGAGGAGGCAAATGGGAACTTAGAGAGGGCTAGTGATGTGGAGGGGCCACTTTAAAGCCTATGGCCCTACCAAAATTCTCAGCCTCCCTTTGCTGTCCCTGAGGGAGGTAGAGGAGTGTCTAGGTGGTAGCGTCTAGAGGAGGACTAATGGAAATTCTGAAGAATGAGACACCATAACCTGTGTGCCAGTGGCTCATGCCTGTCATCCCACGCCTATCATCCTGGCCCCTCGGGAGGCTGAGATCCAGAGGATCCCATTTCCCAGCCCAGGCAGGAAAGTACCACGAGAGCCTCATCTCCAACCCAACTGGAAGTGGAGCTGTGGCTCAAGTGGTAGAGCACTGGCCTTGAGGAATAATAGACATCAGAGACAGTACCCAAGCCCTGATTTCAAGCTTCTCAACCCAAAAGAAAGAAAGGACGAAAAAAAGGACGAGAGGACGAAAGGAAGAAAGGACGAAAGGACGAAAGGAAGAAAGGACGAAAGGACGAAAGAAAGAAAGGACGAAAGAAAGAAAGAAAGAAAGAAAGAAAGAAAGAAAGAAAGAAAGAAAGAAAGAAAGAAAGAAAGAAAGAAAGGAAGGAAGGAAGAAAGGACGAAAGGAAGAAAGGACGAAAGGAAGAAAGGACGAAAGAAAGGACGAAAGAAAGGACGAAAGAAAGGACGAAAGAAAGGACGAAAGAAAGAAAGGACGAAAGAAAGAAAGAAAGAAAGGACGAAAGAAAGAAAGGACGAAAGGAAGAAAGGATGAAAGGAAGAAAGGACGAAAGAAAGGACGAAAGAAAGGACGAAAGAAAGGACGAAAGAAAGGACGAAAGAAAGAAAGAAAGGACGAAAGAAAGGACGAAAGAAAGGACGAAAGAAAGAAAGAAAGAAAGAAAGAAAGAAAGAAAGAAAGAAAGAAAGAAAGAAAGAAAGAAAGAAAGAAAGAAAGAAAGAAAGAAAGAAAGAAAGCCACCCCTTCTTTGCTTGTAAGAGATGGTGAAGTAGTAGGGGTGCTGTGTTTGGGAGAACAGGTGCTGGCCTCACTGTACAGACATTTCTAAGAACTCCCCAGGATTGTCCCAGTGTGAAGCCACAGCATAGTGGGCAGTGCCTTACCAAGAACTCCAGAGGTCGTGGCCTGTGGCAGGCAGGGACTTGATGAATGGTATCAGGTGTGGGATGGTAGAGGCTGAGATCTGAGGATCGCGGTTCAAAGCCAGCTTGGGCAAGAAAATCTGTGAGACTTTATCTCCAGTGAACTGCCAGAAAGCCAGAAGTGGCACTGTGGCTCCAGTGATAGAGCACTCACCTTTAGCTGAGGAGATGAGGGACTGTGCACAGGCCCAGAGTTCAAACCCCATGACTGACAACCAAAAATAAGGTAGCTGAGATTTCTGTATAGTGGTATGTACATTTAGGAAATGCCAAGCTATGTTATGAGCCACTCCAGACTTGTGAGAGGCCCTGAGTTTTGTCTACAGTTGGTCTGAGGATAGTAGTGCCATCTTCTTGAGGGTGGGATGGTCAGGGTGCTCAGGGACTGCTGAGGCCTTGGGCTACCTGTGTGCATGTGTGTGTGTGTGTGTGTGTGTGTGTGTGTGTGTGTGTGTGTGTGTGTGTGTGTATTTCCCTCATCTTATTCTGTCCCCTCCCTGAGCTGCCTCTTTCTGACCTCGGATGTTGCCCCTCCTCCACACTGACCTTCCCCTTTAGCCCCTTATCAGGGTCAACAATGATTCCTAAATTGCCAGAGGCCTGGATTCCAACTTTTCTTTAGGGCCAAGTCCGGCCTGTCCAAATCTTTGGGCACCTCCCGGGGATTCTGGGTCAGCAGGGCAGTCTGGCATAAGTTGTCCCCTGCCTCTGGAGGAACCTTAGTCATGTGATATCCTGTCCTTTTCCTCAGCTAAGCCTCTGGCTCACATCCCTCCCTGCATGCTGGCAGTGGAGTGGGGGAAGGAGGGTTTGTGGTGGCTCTGGACAACTCGAGCTTGATAGCTGACAAAAGGCTGCCCAAGCAAGGAGGATCCGGGGTTACATGGGATTTGAGGTCAAGGTGACTTGGAAGTATCCATCGGTGTCTAGGAAATGTCAACGTACATTGTAGCAGCAAAGTCTATCTTCCCACCCCAGCTTGGCCTCTCATGTCCTTCTAGACAATTCTGGATGCCCAGAATACAGATGCTCACAGTTTAAATTCTAGGTCCAGGAAACTGGGGGGATTAGAGACTAGTATGGCCAATACATAAATGTTCTGGGACATTAGCCTTGACCTGGCTATGCCCCCCTTGTTGTACGTTCACTTCTTAATCCAGTGCTGGGCACACACTGGCCACTTGTGGCAGTTCTGTGAAAGCAGCAGGAATGGAAGTGAGATCCAGGGTGACCAAAATCTGGATTTATGGCCTGATTAGGGGTGGAGTGGGGGCAAAGGGTGTCTTAAAAATTCTTAGAGCTGGAATTCAGGGCCTAGCCACAGTCTCTGAGCTTCCTTTGCTCAAAGCTGACACTCTACCACTTGAACCACAGCCCAACTTTCATCTTTTTTAGTAGTTTAGTGGAGAGAAGAGTCTCATGGATTTTATTGCCTGGGATGGCTTCAAGATGTCATCCTAAGAGCTCAGCTTCTAAAGTAGCTAGAATTGCTGGTATGAGCCATTGGGCCCTGCTAAGGATATTTGTGTGTGTGTGTGTGTGTGTGTGTTGTGTGTGTGTGTGTGTGTGTGTGTGTGTGTGCATGCGAGTTTGCGTGTGTGCGGGTGTATGTGTGAGGTTACCGGCTTGAACTCAGAGCCTAGGTGATATCCTTTGGCTGGTTTGTACAAAGTTGGTGCTCTACCACTTGAACTACAGTACACATCAACTCCCTGCAGCCCCTGACTGTGTGGAGAACAAAAAGCTCAAACCTGATCCTATTTCAGGGGAAGGTATGATTCTTGTGAAGCCTGGAGGAGTAGGGTTGGGGTAAGAGGGGTAACTGTACATGGGTGCTAGACTGAGAGAGAGGCACTCTGTCTATAGCCAAGAAGGACAGTGTGGCCAGGTGCTAATAAGTCATGCTCTCATATTCCTAGCTACTCAGAAGGCTGAGATCTGAGGATTGCCATTCAGAGGCAGCCCAGCAAGAAAAGTGTGTGAGACTCTCCTCTCCCAATAACCACCCAAAAGATGAAAGAAAAGCTGTTACTCAAGTGGTAGAGTGCTAGCCTTGAACGAAAAATCTGAGTGACAGAGCCCGGGCCCCGAGTTCAAGCCCTAATACCAGGATGGATGCACACACATAAAGTGGTAATGATGAGCTCAGCCAGAACTGGGGGCAGTCCTGAGGCATAGTAGTAGTAAACTCTTAAACCAGTTCAAGTGGTTTCTCCCTAAGTCCTTCTTGGGCTGAGGGGAATGGCCATGGCAGTAAGTTTGATGGAACCTGCCGCTCCATCCATGCACGGGGCCACAGGGCCAAGGGAAAAGACACTACGGATGCTCCTTTGTAGTAGGTCAATGATTGCAGACCTTCATCTGCCCCCGAGCACTGGTGCGGAAAGCAGGGCTCTGAGCCCTGGGACTCCTGGGATAGCAACTGCTACAAGCAGCAGCCAGCTACCTGCGGATTTGTGAGCACACAAGTCTTTCATGAGCCCAACTCAACACCCTCTCGGGGTGTGCCTGACAGATTTGCACTCTTGTGATACCACATGAGCAGGCGTTACCAGCAATGCCATCTTGCAGCTTCTGGCCCTCCTTGGCCCAAACCGTGGTCTGAGAAGTTGATTTACTGCTCAGATCCACACTGCACCCATGACAGATGCCACTGATGACCTGGCAGATGGCCTCCGTTCCCCAAGGCTAGACACTTTTCTGATAATGTGGCCCACTCTGTAGGCAAAGGCCTCCAAATGGCCTGCTCTCAAAACTTGTAGGACACCTAGACATTGGGAGAAACTCGGGGGCCCACAGGAAAGTAGGCTGACTAAAGCCAAAAAGTGAGTTCCAAGCACGCCAGGGCAGTTGGTCATGGGACTGGAACTCTGGGCCTGGGTGCAGTCCCCTCAGCTCTTCAGCTTATTGCTTGAGCTAGAGCGTCACTTCCAGTTTTCTTGTGCTTCCTTGGAGATAAGAGTCTCATGGACTTTCCTGCCTGGGATGGCTTTGATTCATGCTCCTCAGATCTCAGCCTCCTGAGGAGCTAGGTGGACAGGCATGAGCCACCGACACCCAGCTCATCTGGCCATTCATCACAGTGGACAAGGAGCTCCTGAAAGCTTTTTTTTAATGCAATTATTGGCCTTGAACTCAGGGTCTGGTCTCCAGTCACTTTTTCCCTCAAAGCTGGCACTCTACCACTTGAGCCACAGCACCATTTCTGGCTTTTAGTAGTTCACTGGCAAGAAGATTTTCACTAACTTTCCTTCCCTGAGCTGGCTTTGGTATGCGGTCTCTGATCCCAGTCTCCTGAGTAGCTAAGATTTAAGGGGTTGAGCCACTGATGGCTTTGGGTTAGAAGCTTTTCTTCTTTTTTTTGGGGGGGGGGGTCAGGGTGGGTCCGGTCATGGGCCTGAACTCCGGGCCTGGGCACTATCCCTCAGCTCTTCAGCTCAAGACTAGCGCTCTAACACTTGAGCCACAACGCCTCTTCTGGTTTTATTCTTTTTGTTTATGTGGTGCTGAGGAATCGAACACAGAGCCTCAGGCATGCAAGGCAAGTGCTCTACCACTGAGATACCTTCTCAGCCCAGAAGCTTTTCTTAAGCAAGTGTTCATCCCGGCATTTTCCCTCAATGCAAAGGAGGCCTAAGGGTGCTGTTAAAAGTAGGCTTCCAGCCACAGGAAATGGATGGGCTCCATGGTGAAAAGAAAAGCTAATCTTCCCCCTGGGTCCCATTCTGGGACTCCACCCTCAAGTACAAACCTTGACTCAGCCTTGAATGTCCTGCAAGACTTATCTGAAGCCACACAACCTTCATTCCACCCACACCACCTGCTCTACACCACACCCCAGGACCTTTGCCCATTTTGTACCTTCTGCCTGAGGCTCTCGGTCCTGTTCCAAGACTTAGAACTCCTGTGGAATTTTGGCACTGGTTATATCACCTCCTGGAGCAAATCTTTCCTTCTTTTCTCTCTATAGAGGTAGAACTTGTGCAGGTTTACTGGCAAATTCTCCATCTTGGTGTGTGTGTGTGTGTGTGTGTGTGTGTGTGTGTGTGTGTGTGTGTGTGTGTGTGTGTGTGTGTGTGTGTGTGTGTGTGTGTGTGTGTGTGAATTCTGGGGTTTGAATTCATGCCCTGGACGCTATCTGTTAGCTTTTCTGCTCAAGTTCAGCAGTCTACTACTTGAACCACAGCTCTACTTCTGGTTTTTGGGTGTTTAATTGGAGAAAAGTGTCTCATAAAGACTTTCTTGCTTGTAATTGTGATCCTCAGATCTCAGCCTCCTGAAGAGCTGAGATTACAGGGGTGAGACAACAGCAGCTGCCCTCTACCTCTTACCTTTCACCATGGCCCTCCTGAGACCCAGAAGAATATGTCTCACCAGGCTCACTTTTTTTTTTTTTTTTTTTGCTGGTCATCGGGCTTGAACACAGGTCTGGGCATGTTCCTTAGCTTATTTTGCTCAAGGCTAGCCACAGTGACACTTTTGGCTTTTTCTGTTTCTGTATTACTGAGGAATCGAACCCAGGGATTCATGCATGCTAGGTAACCACTTTACCGCTAATCCACATTTGTAGCCCAAGGCTGACTTGTAACAGGAGTTATGATGGTAGGATTTATTGGCTTACCATATTTGGCATAGAAATCGCTGACTATTTCATATTTTTGCCAAGATTTTGGACCAGTTTGTGACTCTGCAGTGAGGAATGATGAATGAGTGAGAGCCACCAGGCCCTAGAGGTCTAGGCTCACATAGTACATAGGGATAGATAATATGGATACAGAACCTTCAAAGACTCCTACAGCCTTGGAACTCTGAGGGCTTGTCCCAGCTTGCCCAAGTTGGGTGGGCTGAGCATGGGCAACCTGCTGAATACCCATTATCCATACATCATCCATAGAGTGATTTTCTCCTTTTTGGGGAGGGGGGAAGTTCCCTGTTTGTACTATGAGCCTAGGCCCTGTCCCTGAGCTCATTTTGCTCAAGGGTAGCACTCTGAAACTGGAGCCACAATCCCCCTCATGTTTTGTTTTTTTTTTTTCTATTGATCTGTTAGAAATAAGAGTGTTACCGACTTTCCTGCCCTGGCTGAATTCAAAATGGCATTCTGTACATTCTCAGCCTCCTGAGGAGCTAGGATTCCAGGCAGGAGCCATTGACACCTGGATTTCTTTTCTTCTTTTTTTTTTTAGTTGTGACAATCTGAAATCTTCAAGGAGTCATTCCAATGGTTTGCATTCAAAGTAAACTACACAGGCTTGGAGTTCGAATGCTAGGACTGCCAACCACAAATGGAGGGAGATCCTGACAAACTCATTCCTATTCATGTGAATGCTAATGGAATGTTATAAAAGTAATAATTAAATTTGCAGTTGATTCATGATTCTATTTTAGAATGCCACACAAATATTATTGGATTTATATCTTCCATTTTAGCACCATGGTATGATTCCCCTAATGGACGGATATTAACTAACTTTTAATGATTGCTTTTTTAAGTATTCAACCATGATACTTCATTAAATGGTGGCATAATGTAATAACTAATAATTGGTAATAATATGTATATATATATATAATTTAATATCCTCACATTCCCTCTCTCTCTTTCTTTATATATATATGCATATATATGTATGTATGTATATATATATATATATATATATATATCTTTATACTGAGAGAGAGACACATACACATATACATATCTATAAATGTATATATTGGGCACTACTGTGGCTTGATCAAAGGTCCACAGAATTTCCTGGCAGCTCAGTTTCCTGGAGGCTGGTGTGTTAAGAATGTGACCCCATTTATGGATTGGGCATTGTAGGCACTGAGTTCAAATCCCAGCATGGCCAAAAGTTCATTTGTGGAGTAAGAAGACAATTTTGACATATTTTTTTCCTTCTCTGCGAATGTCCTGGGTCTCAGTACGATGTATAATACATATGCAAATATAATCTATGTGATATGATGTAATAAATGAAGTGTTATACGTGTAATAATACTACATAAATAAGAGTAATAAACATCATACGCAGTAAACTCATGTATGTAAATAGATCTCATATACGAATATTATTTTTTTCAGTGCTAAGTCTTGAATTCAGGCTCTAGGAACTGGTCTTAATTTCTTGTCTTCAAGGACGGTGAGCTTCCCCTTCACCCACAATGTCACAGAGTTAACCAGTTCCCAAGTTCAAATCCCAGGCCTGCTAGAAAACTGGTGTAAATTCCAAGCCAGAGCCTTATTCTTATTATTTATTTATTTATCGGCCAAGCACGTGGCTTGAACTTAGGTCTTGGCACCTCTCCCACAATCAACCCTGGGATTTTAGGACCCAAGTTCAAATATTGGGGCGGCAAAAAAAGAAAAAAGGAAAAAACAAGGTGAAGGATAAAGTTCAAGTTGATATTGCTTTTTTTCCCCTTTGTATTGTGACCATCCTGGTTCTAAATGACAAGGCCCAGAAAGTGCCTTTGCATTACTCGTGACCTTGCATTGCTGATGTTTGGGGGGCTATTAGGGAAGCCATAGCCAAAACCAGCAACTTGGGCCTGGAGGTCTAATCCCGGACTTCCACTAATGAATGGTGGGAGGTTCTGAGAAACCCATTCTGATGATATATCCATAGAAATGGAATGTTATAAAAGTAACAATTAAATTAGTAGTGTATTGTTTTCATACTATAAAATTTTAGACAATTATACTACATTGAATAATTTTCGATTAATACTTTATTATGTATTCAATCATGATAATTAAAAAAGGAAAGAATAATTTAGTTGCCAATAATTAGTAGTAATATGGTATTTGCAATTTCATAATATAGACATCTCTCTTAGTTTATACATATACATCTATCTATATATCTATCTATCTACCAATCTACACATTTATCTGTTTATACACTTGTCACTCCTGGGGCTCAGTGGTAGCCTGCTCCCCTAGTGCATACAAAGCCCTGGGTTCAATTCCTCGCTACCACATGCACAGAAAAATCCGGAATTTGTGCTTTCGCTCAAGCAGTGAGCACTAGCTTTGAGCATAAAAGCTTAGAGACTGTGTCTAGACCCTTACACAAGACCCAAGACTGGCACCAAAAATAAAAAAAAATAAAAGAATGGTCTGACCGCAAAGATATAAGGATATGACTGCAAATATCTCATCACAGAGCAAGCTGGGAGTCTGGTGCTGACAGCTGCTATCTAATCTGACTTAGCCAGAGGTAAACTGCTGTAACCCAGCTCCATGGAATCAGATGCTGCTGGCCACTCACCCCTATCATCCAAGATAGTCCAGGGATGAGATCTGACACTGGTGGCTTTAGAACCCAGTCCTGGCAGGAAGTCTGTGAAACTGAGCTGTGGCTCAAAGTTTTAGAGCTCTAGCCTTGAGCTAAAGGTCTTAGGACAGTAGCCCCAAACTTTGAGTGCAATCCCCATGGCTAACTCCCCCCTAAAACAACCCCACCCCTTTCAACCATTAGATGTGAACTTTGTGCACTTTGTGACGTGTTTCTGGAAAAATGGTAATACTGATGAAAACACCCTAATTCTAATGACAGCTTGTGGGATACAGCTATGTGATGAGTCCTTCTTGAGCTGTTGTGTGCTGAGTCCTTCATGGGGTGCATTCTTTCATCTGGTCCTTGTAAAAGCTCCACAAGTAAGATGATTGTGCAAATGAGAAAGTTGAGGCTCAGATATGTCCCCATGTCAGGGCCAAAATTATGTAAGTACTGAAATCTAGTGACTTGTCTCCTACTGACAATCGGTTTGGTTAAGTTTTCTTGGTCATAAATATTGAACGCAGGGCACTGACCTTTCCTTGTTGGGTTCATGGCTAGTGACCTATCACGTGGAGTCAAGGACCCTAAGCATCTGTAGCTGTGGTCTGTCATCCTGCCTACTCAGGAAGCTGAGATCTGACAATTTGGGTTCAAACTATCCCGGACACAAAAGGTCCCATGAGACTATTATCTCCTACTCACCATTTAGCAATTTGAAATGGAAGCCAGGTGCCACAGACTCATTCCTGTCATCCTAGCTGCTCAGGAGGCAGAGAGCTGAGGATCAGGGTCCAAACCAGCCTGAGCAGGAAATTCCTTGAGATGGTTATCTACAGTGAACCACCAGAAAGCCTGAAGGGGTGCTGTATCTCAAGGGGTAGAGTGCTAGACTTGAGCTGAAGTGCTCAGAGACAGCACCCAGGCCCAGATTTCAACTCCTCCAACTTACAAGAAAAGAAAGCAAGAAACCTGAAGTGGAGTGCTGAGAATGTGTCGTAGGGGTAGAGTGCTTTGCATATATGAAACCCTGTATTTGAATCCTCAGTACCACATCCCTAGAAAAAAAGCCTGAAGGGTCTCTGTGACTCAAGTGGGAGAGTGCTATCTTCATACAGGAGAAACTCAGGTATAGTGCTCAGGTCCTGAGTTCAATCTCCAGGACTGCTGTATGCGCGTAGGCACACACACACACACACACACACACACACACACACACACACACACACACACACACACACACACAACACACTCACACACATGAAGATTACAGAAGAGAAGCTGTGACTCCAAATGGTTAAGCAAAGTGCTTCTGCTCTGAGCTCATGATTAGCACCCTGGTCCTGTGTTCGACCGCAAAACCTAGCCACCCAGGGCCCAACTAGGAGAGGTCAAAGTTTTCAAAACCTGATGAGCTTCACCAGCCCTAGATGACCAGAAATGTTGTGATATTACACATGTACTTAGATTTAGCAAGCTTCTGGAAAACTAGGGATGCACCATTGCCAATAATGAATCATTTCATTAGGTTCAGCTCCCTAGTTGTCTGCCAGAAGGACTCTTGATTTAATTTTAGCAATTTGTTTCAACACAGGGACATAGTCTAACAAAGACAGGATAAGTGCAGGGAACTTGGCCTGCCACAGGAGGTGGAACAAATGAAGGTTTCCTGTCAAAAGAGAGCACTGGGAGAGAAAGAGCTTGAGTTACAAAGAGGCCTTTTTCTCCTGGACTTCAGAGCCCACCCACATTCATCCTCATTAATTGCCCCTGGATGAATTGTTTGTTTTGCAGCAGTACAGGAGTGAGGCTTTTTGTCTGCCTGTTCCAACAATGAGGCAGATATCCTCCAGCAGCCTGGGGTAACCCTCGGCTTCACTGGGAACAGTGAGGAGAGCCTCTGAACATACACTGTCTTGAAAGCACTCTCTGGCCTATGAAATCATTCTATTCAAAGCAAATTTCCTAGTTGGGTGCCTTTCTTCATAGAGACTGGATGTTCACCAATAGAAATACATGCATGCATACACAGACACATGGAATTACTGGCTCTATTTTTGTGTGGCAGATCCTGAGGCTTGAACGTTAGCCTAGACATTTTCCTTGAACTGAGTTTGCTCAAGGAAGCATTTTATTGTGTCTTAAACCATGATTACCCTAGGATAGGGTGCAGCTTTTACACCCACAGATGATCCAGGGATCCTAGGGCCTGAGTTCAACTCCCAGCACTGGCAAAAAACCATCAAACCAACACAAACAGAGAAGGAAAAAACCAGGAAGTTTTACACAACCGTTTTACCTTTGTTTCCTTTGCACTTGACCATCCTGGGTCTCAGTGACTCAGCTTGAAAATTGAAACTTGAACGTGACCTTGCATAGCTGAAGGCTGGTGGGCTGTCATTGAAGCCTGAGCCCAACCCACACACCTAGGCCCTGAGTTGGATCCTGGGACTGGCACCTACTCACTGCTGAAGATCCTAAGATACTCATTCCTATGTTAAGGAACACTAATAGAATGTTTAAAATGTCCTAATTGAATTACCAATTAGCTAGTCATTCTACTATAAGATTGTCTGCAATAAATACAGGCCATTGATTAATTTAATACTTTATTGTCTTCTATTGTGATTAATTAATGGAGGCATAATTTTAGACCAAATAATTTGTAGTAATAGAATATATAAAAATAAGATATAGACATCAATCTTTATATAGAGTTATACAATATAATCTACAAAAATACCTATCTGTCTCTGTATACATTTATAGATGCATATACATATGTAAATACACACACACACTTCAATCTACACATCTATATGTTTATATATTGGCCACTCCTAGGGCTTGATCTCAGGTCCTCAAATTAGCCCAACAACTTCACTTGCATCAGACTGGTGGGCTAATATTGACCATTCATGAAGTGGGCCTTCTAGGCCCTGAGTTCAAATCATAGAACTGCCTAAAACTTAATCCTGGTGGAAGAAGCCAACAGTCTCACTTATTTTCCTTATTGGTGAAAATCCTGGGTCTCAGGAATGATGTATAATATATTGGCACATCTATATCCTCTGTAATAGGATGTAAAAAATGTTATTATATGTGTAATTATACTAACTAAAATACATAATAAATAAATAAAACACAAAATAAAATGAATAACTACACTAACTGCAATATGCAGTAAACATGTGCATGTAAATATAAACCATAGATTTAAAATGTATATGAATGCTAGGACTTGAATTTAGGCCCTGGAAACAGGCCTGACTTTCTTGACTTCCAGCATGGTGAGCTTCCCTTTCCCCCACTATGCTGCAGATTTACCCAGACCCTGAGTTCAAATCCCAGTTCTGACAGAAAAAAATGGCATGAATTCCAAGCCAAGAGCCTCAAAATTATAAAAATATTTTTAATGTATGAATATATGTATGTATGTATGTATGTATGTATGTATGTATGTATGTATGTATGTATGTTTATATGTTTTTATTTTGTCAAGGACAGGGCTTGAACTCAGGTCGTGGCAAAACTGCCTCAGCTTCGATCACTCTAGGCAAGGGTGCAGCCACTGGACCCACAGCCAAACCTGGATCCTGGGCCCCAAAGGCTGACAGGAAAAAGATATAAAACGACACAGGCAAAAAAACAAACAAAAAAACAAAAAACAAAACAAAAAAAAAAAACAGCAACTTGTAGATAGCTGCAGGTTTTACATTTGCTTTCTTTGCAAGGTGACCTTTCTGGGTTTGAATAACCTGGCTGAAAAGTGTTGGTAACCTGGCATTTCTGAAGGCTTGCGGGTTTCCAGGGAAGCCACAGGCCAACATAAGAACATAGGCCCTGGGTTTGAAGCCAGGTCCTGACCTCTACCAATGGAGGGAGATCCTAAGGGTCTCATTCCTATTCATAGTAATACCATTGGAAGGTTGTGAATGTCAAGGTTGAATTAGTTGTTCCTGAATGATACCACTATAAAATTAGAGTGATTTTAGGAGGCCAATGGATTTTAATGAATATTTTTGACACATTAAAACAATACTATTAATTAAATGGACACAATAATTCCAGGACAGTGATTGATTTAATTAATAATTCATTAAGGATGAGAACAATATTAATTACATGGAGGCATAATAAATACCTAAGGTTTGGTAGGAATGTAGCATATATCACTGAATATTGTATAGACATCTCTGGCACTCTATAAAGATCTATCTTTATTTGTGTACTACCATCTTCATGTCAATCTGTTCTTGTTTTGTCAACTCCTCGGGCTCGATCTTAGGTGATGGGAACTACTTGTCAGCTCAGTGTGCACCAGGCTGGCGTGCTGACAATCACCCATTTATTTATTGAGCCTTGTAGGCTGTGAGTTCAGATGCCAGCGCTCACAAAAATTGAATCTTGGAGTAAGAAGCCCATGGTGACACATTTTCCTTTCTTGTGAAACTCCTGGGTGTCAGGTGTGAAGTTTCTTACATAGGCAAATCTGTATCCTCTGTAATAAATGTAATAAATATTCCATGTATAATAACAGTCAATAAAATAAATGGTAAATAGATGAATAAAACAAAAAATTAAATGAATAACTACACTAAGCACAATATGGCGTCAGCATATAGGGCTCGATCTCAGGGCCTGGGAACTGCCTGGCAGCTGAATTGGCTAGAGGCTGCTGCACTGAAAATCAACCATTCATGAAATTCTAGGCCCTGAGTTTAGATCCCAGCACTGCCAAAAATGTAATCTTGGAGTGAGAAGCCGAGAATGACACGTTTTCTTTCTCTTTGAAAGTGCTCGGTGTCAGGTAGGATGTATAATTCGGGTGCAAATCTATATGCTATGTAATAGGATGTCATAGGTGGAATAATTGTCACTACAACAAATGATGAAAGGTTGAATTCGTGTATCTTTGTAAATAAAATTAGATGCAATAATCATAGGATGTGTATTAAGTTTTATTAATATTTTATTAAGCATTAAGAGAATAAAAATTGCATGGAGTCCTAATTAAATACCTATTATTTGGTAGTAACACATGATGCATAATTTAATTATATATAGATATCTGTCTTATTCTATAAAATATGTAAATATATGTATGTATATATGTACACATATGATAATAACAGGATACTGAGTAATTATAATTAATGCTTTATTAATTGTTCTATTGGAACACATCATTAAGTGGAGACATAATTTAATATCTAGTAATTGGCAGTAATATCTATAAGTTAATAATATAGGGATATCTCTGTTTTTGTGTACATAATATTTATATACAGCAATCTCTATCTATTTATACCTAGTTCACTCCTGGCGCTCGGTAGTTGAGTGCTTTCCTAGTAAGCAGGAAGCCCTGGGTTCAATTCCTCAGTTCCACATAAACAGAAAATCCAGAAGTTCTGCTGTCATTCAATCAATTGAGTGCTAGCCTTGAGCACAAATGCTTAGGGTTAGTGTCTAAGCCCTTACTAAAGGCCCAGGACTGCTGCAAAAAAAAAGGTAGAATGTTCTAACTGCAAGTATAGAAGGTCAGGAGTTCAAATACATCACCACAGAGCAAGCTAGGAGTCTGGCGCTGACAGGTGCCACCTAACCTGACTTAGCCAGATGTAAACAGCTGCAACCCAGCTCCAAGAAAACAGACGCTGCTGGTTTACCTCTGTCATCCTGGCTGCTAGGGGGCTTTAAAAACCAGCCCTGACAGGAAGTCTTTGAGACTCCTGGAAATGTGGCTCAAAGTGGTAGATCTCTAGCTTTGAGCAAATGGTATTAGAACAGTATCCCCATGCATTGAGTACAAGCCCCACTGGTAATCCTCCCAAAAAACTACCCCACTACACCAGTAGATTTGAACTTGTATGGTTTATGAAATGTTCCTCAAAGAATGGTGATACTGATGAAAGCACCCTAATTCTAATGACAGCTTGTTTAATAGAGCTATGTCCTGAATCCTTCATAGGGTACAGTGTGCTGAGTCCTGCATTGGGTGCTGTGTGCTGAGTCTTTCATGTGTTGCTGTGTGCTTATCCTTCAAAGAGTGTCATGTACTGTGTCCTTCACGGGGTGCATTCTTTAATCTGGTCCTTGTAAGTGCTCTACAATTGAGATGATTATGCAGACAAGAATATTGAGGCTCAGATATGTCCCCATAGCAGGGACAAAATTTTGTATTACCAAAGAGTGGGTGAGTTCTCTCCTGCAGACAAATGTTTCGTTTTGTTTTTTCTCAGACATGAGTCTTGAAATTGCAGCCTCAGCACTGACCCTTACCTCTTGGGCTCATGGATAGCACTCCACCACGTGGAGCCTAGGACCCCCTTGCAGCAGAGTGCCATGGCCTAGGGGTGGATAGCTGAGGTCTATCATCCTGCCTTCTCAGTAAGCTGAGATCTGAGGATCAGGGTTCCAAACTATTCCAAAAAAAAAGGTCCCATGAGATTATATCTCCAATTCACCACTAAGAAAACAAGTGGAAGCTGGGTGCTTGTGGCTCATACCAGTTATCCTAGCTACTCAGGAGGATAAGATCTGAAGATCATGGTTCAAAGCTAGCCTGGGCAAGAAAGTCCTTGAGATATTTAGTGCCAATGAACCACCAGAAAACCTGAATTGGCCTCTGGCTCAAATGGTAAGGCACAAGACTTTAGCTGAAGAACTCAGGGACAGCACCCAGGCCCAGAATACAACTCCTACAACCAACAACAACAACAACAACAACAACAAAAAGACAAACACAAACTAAAAAACCTGAAGTAGAGGGCTGAGAATTTGCCTTAGGGGTACAGTGCTTTGTATATATGAAACCCTGGGCTTGATTTCTCAGTACCACATTACCAGGAAAAAGCCTGAACTGGCTCTGTGTCTCAAGTGGGCAAGGGCCATCCTTATACAAGAGAAACTAGGTACAGTGTTCAAGTCCTGAGTTCAGGCTCCAGGACTAATGTATTCACACACACACACACACACACACACACACACACACACACACACACACACACACACAAGCAGAAGTGAGGCTGTGACACAAAATGGTAAAGCACTAGACTTCTGCTTTGATCTCATGGTCAGCCCCCAAGCCCTGTGTTCACAATCAAACCTAGCCAACCACGAGAGATGTCAAGTAGGAGATGTCAAAGGTTTCAAAACCAGATGAACTTCACCAGCCCCATATGACAGGAAGTATTTTGATATCTGACATGTGATTGGATTTCCCAAGCTTCAAGAAACCTAGGAGAGGCATCATAGGCTCATCATCATCTGCAATGAAACATTTCCTTAAGTTCAGTGTCCTAGTTGTGTTCCTGAAGGACTCCTGAATTACATTTAGCATTGTATATGAACACCAGAACATAGCCTCACAAATACAGAATAAGTGCAGGGAACTTGGCCTGCCACGGGAGGTGACACAGATGAAGGCTTCCTGTCAAATCAGAGCACTGGGGTGAGAGAGAGCTTGGAGTACAAAGAGGCCTTTTTCTCCTTACATTCAGAGCCCGCCCACACTCATCAACACTAATTGGCCTGGATGGAATTGTTTGTTACATAGCTGTACAGGAGTGAGGCCTTTAGCCTGCCTGTTTAGACAATGTGAGAGGCTTCTTCCAACAGGCCTGGGGTGCAGAGAAACCCTCAAGCTACACTGGGCCCCGTGAGGGGAGCCCCAGAACATACATTGTCATGAAAGCCATCTCTGTGCTATAAAATCATTGTATTGAAAACACATTTCCTAGCTTGGTGCCATTCACAACAGCTACTCTGGAGATTCCCCTATAGGAATTCATCCATACATACACAAAGACTTGGAGGAACAGGATCTTTTGGTTGGGCATGTCCTGGGGTTGAACTATGAGCCTAGGGGTTGTCCCTGTGCTCCTTTTGCTCCAGGGTAGCTCATTACCCTTGAATCACAGTCCCACTTCTGGGTTTTTTCTGTGATTTCTTAGAAATAAGCATGTCAAGGACTTTCCTGCCTGGGCTGGATTCAAACTGATAATCTCTACATCTCATCCGTCTGAGGAGCTGGGATTATAGTCAGCAGAAGTGGCACCTGCCTTTCTTTTCTTCTTCATTTTTTAATCTGGACAATCTGACTTCTTCACAGGGTCATTCCAATGGTTTGAATTTATAAGTAAACTACCCAATGTTCTTTATAGCTGCTTTTTCTGAGAAGGATTCGCTATCCTCATCTTCCTCTCTGGTAACAGGTTAGAAGCCAAAAGTGAGAAATGAGTGTCAGGATTTGGGAGCTAAGGTCCACAGTACATGCCAGCTCTGTCACTTAGCTTTGAGCTGCAGTGAATTTACTGTCTCTGGATAAGAGGACCAAAAGCTGCAGTGATTCTCCTATTGTCTTCATTGGTCCTTTTGCCTATAAAATGATGTAATAGTTATGAGTGTTATGTGTCTCCAATCTTAAATATCTATAATACACTAGAAACATCTTCATGTTTCTGTTTTTCTCTAGTACCTCCTGAGATTTAGACTAAGGTTTTGTGTAGAGTGGCTCCTTGGCGAATCCCTAAGGAAAGGTGCTTGAAATATCTTCAGGAGATCGCCATCCAAAGCCATCCCAAGCAGAAAAGTCTGTGAGATTCTTATCTCCACTAAACTAAAAGTGGAGCAGTGTCCCAGATAGTAGAGCTTCAGCTTTGAGACAGCAGAGCAGGAAATACAGGCCAGACCAGGCAAGCCTGGGTGGTACTTATATCCAATTAATGACCAGATGGCTGGAAGTGGAGCTGTGGCGGTGGTATAGCCTCAGCCTTGAGCAAAACATCTGAGGAATACATGAGGCCTTGACTTTAGGCCCTGGGATGGCCATAAAAATTAAAAAAGAGAATGTCATGTTATGTATCAGTGCTCTAACTACTTATGTGTGTATATTACCTCCCTGAGGGCAAACAGATCACATGCAATGCTTCTGCTTTTATTTACTGATTGATTTTTCAGATATGCTTGTTGCACATACTACATCATTCTCTTCATTTCACGCCCATCGATTTTCTCTTCTAGGGTTCCAGGCTTGTGTCCTTATATGATGCACTTAAACTCTCAGCAGCCTTTATTTATATTTCATTATGAGGCCAATGCCGGTACAGTCACAAATCAGGTAGGGTAAGAGAAGGTTAGGTTTCATTGAAATATTCAGAAAATTAAACTTGGAGTTGTAAGATGGTGGCATACTTATGTAAAAACTTCCACTAAGGAAAAGATGAGGGGGCTGGGAATGTGGATTAGTGAGAGAGTGCTTGCCTAGCATGCAAGAAGCCCTGGGTTTGATTCCTCAGTACCTCTCACACACAAAACACAAATATTCATGCTGTGACTCAAGTAGCGCAGTGCTAGAGACAGTGCCCAGGCCTTGAGATCAACTCAAGAACTGGCAAAGAGATAGCTAGCTAGGTAGGTAGGTATGTAGGTAGAGAGATGGATGGATAGATAGATAGATAGATAGATAGATAGATAGATAGATAGATAGATAGATAGATAGATAGATAGATAGATAGATAGATAGATAGATAGATAGATAGATTGATAGATAGATTGATAGATTGATAGATAGATTGATAGATTGATAGATAGATAGATAGATGAATATGGTCTTGGAATTCATGAGAGAGAAGGGAACAAGTCCCAGTCATGAGGTCTTCTGCAGTTTGCCGGGACCCAGCATCGCCTTCACACAAACACAGAGCAGGAAGACTGTCTCGGTCGCACTTCTCAGGCAGCTGAAGACACCAAAGCCAAGAGGGAAGAGCCAGGTTCTAACTCAGGTGCTTGGAGATAGTAGAGAAAGGGCCCTGCCTATCCTTGGACTGAGTATTTGAATTAATTATATGGAGAATGAAGGAAGGAGAATGGACTGGCAGAGTAGAAGAAGGGCCTTCAAATCTGACAGAGAATCAAAAACCCACTTGCTAAGATCAGAAAGCAGGGTTTTTGTATTCTGTTCCTCCCCTCTCCCCCAATAAATTGGCTCTCTATTGTTAACCTAAAGATAGCCTGAGGCTCCCTTCACCTGAGAGAGGAAGGTTAATTAGTCATTGTTTGAAGAGGACGAGAAAAGCCTAACCCTGGTGTAACTCTAACAAATGTACCAGGTTTCCCCACATCTTTTTCTCAAGGCTGGCACCCTACCACTTGAGCCAATCCACAGTTTCTGGCTTTTCCTTTGTGTGTGGCACTGAGGATTCAAATCCAGGCATTCATGCATGCTGAGCTAGTTCTCTACCACTAAGCCACATTTCTAGCCCCACCCTTACAATTTTATCCCTCAATTTTCTTCTGAGTATAAGTCATTTAAAGAAATCTCTATAGGAAGGTGTCTGAAGACATGGAAGACAAAGCTCATACTTGGGAGAGACTCTAAACATGTGAAGACCATGACAGTGCTTCCATTTAATTAAGTATCATGTTTCAACACTAAAAAGTATTAATGAAAAATGAGTAAATGTCCTATATTATTAATTTTTTGCTGTATAATATTTTTATTGTGAAAATACTGTGCACAAGGGTTACAATTGCATCGGCAAAATAATGAGTACATTTCTTATCAAGCATTGTAGCCTCCTCCTTTGTTTCCCCTTCCCATACTTTCCCATCGTCCCCCCTGCCACTCCACCAAATCCTCCCCCTGCACCAACATTGTTAAGTATGTTTTCAACATAAGGACTTGTACATCTCATTGTTGCAGTGGGTCCACCTATATCTGTATTTGAACGATTTCTTTTTTCTTTCCCCTCCACAAAGTACACGGATATCAAATATAGTGAAATCAGCGGTTATACCGTGGGAAGGGACATACAAAGCAACAAAGAAATAATCTTATAAATGTGTTAGAAACAATAGCATGAAAGAAAAAAAAACATTTGAATACATATCTTAGAGTTCATTTCCCTAACATCAACTTATCTGACCTTTTCTGCTTGACTCAGATATATACTTATTATTGCAGATAAGAGAAACCATGGGACCTATGCTTCTTTGGGCTTGACTTACTTCACTTAATATATTTCCTAACAAATGGGGCACAGTCATTCTGTCTGATGGAGGCATAGAATTACATTGTGCATATGTAACATATTTTATTGATCTATTCATCAACTGAGGGGCATCTGGGCTGATTCCATATCATAGCTATGGTAAATAATGCAGCAATAAACGTAGCTGTGCTGGTAGCTTTAGTGTGGTCTTGTTTTGAACATTTGGGTACATGCCCCAAAGTGGGATTGCTGGGTCATCGGTGAGTTCTATGTGTCTTTTGAGGAAAATCCATACTACTTTCCAAAGTGCTTGAACATGTTCACAAACCCAACAACAATGCAGTAAGATTCCCTTCTGTCCACATCCCCTCCAGCATCTGTTGTTATTAGAGTTCTTGATTACTGCCATTCTAACTGTGGTAAGGTGGTATCTCAATGTTTTTTTGATTTGCATTTCTTTTATGTCAAGGGAGGTTGAGCATTTCTTCATGTGTTTATTGGACATCCTTCTTTCCTCTTCAGAGAAGTTTCTCTTTAAGTCTTTAGCCCACTTATTTATTGGGCAGTTGTTTTTTCAAGATTTGTTTTTGGGGGATTTAAGTTTTTGAGTTCCAGGTACATTTTAGATATGAGACCCTTGTCGGGTGTATGGCTAGTGAAGATCTTCTCACAATGAGTGGGCTTTCTATTAATCTTGATTGCTATGTCCTTTGCTATGCAGAAGATCTGCAATTTCATGCGACCACATTTGTCCAAACTTGCTTTGATTTGTTGTGTTTCTGGGTCTTTATTAAGAAAATTTCGCCCTGTGCCAAGGAGACCTAGGGTTTCTCCTATTCTATCCTGTAATGTTTTCAGAGTGTCTGCTTTGACTCTGAAGTCTTTGATCCATTTGGAATTGATTCTGGTGCAGGGTGATATATAAGGATCTAGCTTTAGTTTGAAACAAGTAGTTAACCAATTTTGCCGGCACCATTTACTGAAGAGGATATCTTCTTCCATTATATTTTTTGAGCTCCCTTATCAAAGATTAGATGGCCACAGGTCTGTGCATTCATTTCTGGGTTTTCAATTCTATTCCATTGGTCTTGAGTTCTGTTCTTGTGCAAGTACCAAGCTGTTTTGATTTCTATGGCTTCGTAGTAGAGTTTGAAATTTGGCATTGGTATGCCTCCAGCACTGTTCTTTCTGTTGAGAATTGTTTTTGCCATTTGGGGTCTTTAATTATTCCATATGAATTTTTGTATTGCATCTTCTATTTCCTTGAAGAATGAGGTTGGACTATTGATAGGTATCACATTGAATTTGCAGATAGCCTTGGGAAGTATTGCCATTTTCACGATGTTGATCTTCCCAATCCAGGACCATGGGAATTTTTGCCATTTTGAAGTTCTGTTTTGATTTCCTTTTTCAGGTTTTTAAAATTTTCATTATAGAGGTCCTTCACTTCTTGGTTAAGTTAATTCCTAAGTATTTTAATTTTGAGTGGCTATTATGAATGTAGTTGCTTTCCTAATTTCAGCCACACTTTTCTCATTGTTGGCATACAGAAAAGCCATTGATTTTTGAGGGTTAGTTTTGAATCAGCTGGAGTAATTTGGGAATGGGGTCTGTGGCATTCTTTAAATACAAGATCATGTCATCTGCAATGAGGTAGCGTTTTACTTCTTCTTTCCCTATTTGGATCCTCTTAATGTTTGCATCTTGTCTTATTGCTGCAGCTAGGCATTCTAATACTAGATTGAAGAGAAGTGGAGAGAGTGGACAACCTTGTCTCATTCCTGAGTTAAAAGAAAATGGCCTTAGTTTTTCACCATTAAGTAAAATGCTGGCTGTAGGTTTGTCATATACAGCCTTTATTGTATTGAGGAATGTTTCATGAATTCCTAATTTTTCCAGAACTTTCATCATAAAGGGGTGTTGAATCTTGTCAAATGCTTTTTCTGCATCTATTGAGATAACCATGTGGTTCTTATCCCTGCTCCTGTTGATGTGATGAATTATATGATGTGATGAATTTGATTTCCGTATATTGAACCAGTTTTGCATCCCTGAAATAATCCTGTTTGATCATGGTTTATGATTTTTTGGATAAATTGTTGAAGTTGATTGGCCAAAATTTTGTTGAGAAGTTTTTCATGAATGAAATGAGTCTATACTTCTCTTTCTTTGATGAGTCCCTGCATGGTTTTGGATGAGGGTTATGATAGCTTCATAGAATGAGTTCGGTAGTGAACTTTCTCTTTCAATTTCATTGAAGAGTTGGAGGAGTATTGGTGTGAGCTCTGCTTTTAATGCCTTGTAGAATTCTGCTGTTAATCCATCTGTTCCTGGGCTTTTCTTAGATGGGAGGTGTCTTATTTCTGTTTCTATTTCAATGCTTCCTATGGGCCTGTTAAAATGGTTTGACTCATCTTGGTTTAGTTTTGGCATGTCAGTATTTGCTAGGAAAAGGTCCATTTCTGCTAAGTTCTCAAACTTATTAGCATAAAGTTTTGAGAAGTATTCCCTTATAATGTTTTGAATCTTGGTTGTTTCTGTGCTGATGTACCCATTCTCATCTCTGAGTTTATTCATTTGTGTGTGTTCTCTTCTTTTACTGATAAGATTTGCTAAGGGTCTGTTAATTTTGTTAATTTTTTCTAAGAACCAACTCGGTTTTGTTGATTCTTTCTATGGTTTATTTGGATACTAATTCATTTAATTCTGATTTAATTTTAGTTATTTCTTTCCATCAACTGGATTGCGGTTTTTCTTGCTGCTCTTTTTCAATGAGGCTCACATATCTCATTAAATTGTTGATTTCAGATCTCTCCAATTTGTTGATATAGGAACGCAGAGCTCTAAACTTGACTCTGAGTACTGCCTTTGATGTGTCCCAGATGAGGTGATAATTTGTGTGATCATTTTTGTTGAATATCATGAACTTTTGCATTTTCTTTCTAATCTCTTCCATGACCCACTCGTGATTCAGCAGTGTGTTGTTCAACCTCCATGTGTTACAGGACATTCTTTGATGGCTTTTGGTGTTGAGCTCTAATTTTATTCCATTGTGGTCTGAAAGAATGCAAGGAATGACTTCAATCTTTCTGAATTTGGACAAGTTTGCTTTGTGGCCTAAAATGTGATCTATTTTGGAAAATGTTCCATGTGTTGCTGAGAAAACCGTGTATTCTGATGTTTCTGGGTGAAATATTTGATAGATGTCTATTAAATCTATTTCATCTATGCAGGTGTTTAGATCTGCGATTTCTCTGTTGAGTTTTTGCCAAGTTGATAGAAATGTTCTTCAAACAGCTGAAAGATGTGACACTTCAGCTTGAGGAAAAGACCAGAAGTTTCGATGACCTGGAGCAAGTGAACACAGAATTTCACGAGAAGCTGGAAGTGCTCTGGACACAGAAGAGTAACAGGAAATACAGAATCTGCAAGTTCCAACAAGTGCTGGTGGGGTGTGTGTACTGACGAGATTATTGGGCTACCTGAGCTGGATGGTGAACTAAGCAAATCTGGAGAGAGACACCTTCACGGAGGACCTGAGCATTGACAGTTCTGCATGGAAGGCGGAGCTTCCTTGGCTCACCGACCAGGTGAACCAACTGACAAAGGAGAAGGAGTGAAGGATGAGGCAGGTGCTGGACCTAGAGAATGAACTGGGGGAACTGAGGATGAAGCTGGCAGAGCCATCTCAGGCTGAGCAGCAGTTGCAGGCCCAGGCCTACCACAAGCAAATTGAGTTGAAAAACCTGGAGAAACAACTTTACATCCAGGTCAAAGAAAACCAGAGGCTTTGTCTCCAGAATGCGGAGCAGCAGGAGCAACTACAGAGACTGGAGGAAAAGGGCAAGGATTGTCAGGAGATCCTCGAGACCACACGATGCACATGTGTGTGCAACCCATAGCAAGAGGAACAGCTGGCTCTGCTGTGGGATGCTCTCCACAGGGTAAGCGGTGAGAAGGAGGAGCTCACCAGCATCCTGGACTCAGAGCAGCAGGTGAAGAAACATCTGTGGAAATAGCTAGTCCACTCAGAGGAGAAGATAGACGAATGTAAAGAGGTGGCTGAGAGAGAGAGAGAAAGCCAAGCAGCTTGGGAGTTGCAGGAGTGGCAGGAGCAGTCCCTGGCCCAGCTGCAGGAGCTCAGAGCCAACTGTGAGAAGCACATTGCCTCCAATGAGTGGCTGAACTCTGAGGAGTCCCTGCAATAGACCCTGCAGAGGCAGATCCAGCTGCTGGAGCAACTGAAGCAAGTGCAGGACCCAACCAACTGGGGGACCAGGTGGTGCCCCCAAAGTGGCAGGACACTTTTAAGTGCCTGGAAGTGACCAGACCACAGGAGGAGAGCCTGCAGGCCCAGCTGAGCTTCCTGGCTTTCCCTGGGGAGGGGAAGCTGTGAGCCCTGGAGAAGCAAAAGTTAAGGAGGTGACTTCTCCCAACATGACCATCACAGAAGATGGAGACATGCTCCAAACCTAGAGTGACATGGCTCTGCGAGCACTCTCAGAGGCTGAGATCCACAGGGGGAAACGCTTGCTGCAGGAGCGGCAGCCCCACTGCAGGCGCCCTGCCAACACAGCAACTCAGTGCAAGATAGAGGTGGAGCCACAAGCCTCCCGCCCCATGAGCTGTTTCCACAGCAGGCATGAGGATTGGAAGTGGGACACGTGGGCATCCGAGAGGAAAACCTGTTGAGTCCATGACCTGCATGATGAGGTGGATTTCCATAGTCCAGCGGATTAACTCCACCATTGGTGCAGCCAGCTGTTAGCACACATTTGCACCATAGAGGAGTCCTTCATGGTGTGTAAATAGCACATGTTAGTCCTGGATGAGCTGTGTTTGGAGAAAGCCAAGCATATGTGCCGGTTCTCCCAGAAGATGGAGGAGAAGAGAGAGCTGTGAGAGCTGCTGTTGCTCCTCGCAGGGGAAGGTGCTGACAGAATGCTCCAGATGCCTTCACAGCCTGAGCCCCCTGCCACCACCACCCCTTCAGACACTTCAGGCTTTGGAGTGGGCAAAATGAAGATGGAGCAGAAAGGTTTTGAAGAATTGCAACTTCAAGACAGCTTGGAAACTGCCAAAGGAGATGTCGAGGTTCCTGACCACATAGAGGATTCCCCCACGGAGCACTATCTGTGGCAAATGCCCCACACCCAGAGCAGCCTCCAACTCGAGGGCTTGGGCAAGGAGTCCTCCCTCCCTTTCTTCTGTAGACTCATGTGACATAATGGCTCTCAAAAGCCTCAGCAGCCACTGAAGTAGGTTGCCAGTTGGCCTTCTCTCAGGCCTCCATCTGCCAGGTGATGGGAAGGGTAAACTGCGGGTGGGGTAGGGCAGAGGCTGCCTGGAGGTGGCCCAAATTCAAGGGACAGCTAATGTCCCATTGATGGCCAGGGAAGAGGTCCATATTATGCTTATCACAAAGAATAATTTGTTTTCAAAGGGAAAAAATCCTCCAACAAAGATTTGTTCTTCCAGTCCTGGGGCTTGAACTCAGTGGCTGGCCACTGTCCCTGAGCTCTTTTTGATCAAGGCTGTTGCTCTACCAGTTGAGCGCCACTTCTCCTTCCAGCTTTTTCTGTGTGGAATCAAACCCAGGGCTTCAGGCATGCTAGGCAATCACTCTACAACTAAGACACATTCTGAGCTAGGATGATCCCCTGTCCTCCCAAACCCATATGGCCATTCCACTGATAAATAAGAAGTAGGGGCTAGGATGACTATGAAGCCCAAGTCTGGTTCACACAGAAATATTCCTCTGCCCCCTCTTCCTACACCCTTAGTTGAAATTTCTCTTCTACCATTGAGGGATGAGAGAGGGAGAGGGGAGTCCTAAGAGAGGAGTACAAACAACAGTGCCCTCCTGAGCCCCACATCCTTCCCCACACAAGTGGTTCTCCAGATTCCAATATTACCTGACTCAATGTTGAGTCTACACTGACTCCCCATCCCTGCAAGGCTCAGGATGAAATAAAGGTCAGTCCTGGCCTCAGCCCACACTTAGGGTGGAAGGTCTTAGTCCCAGACCCACTTCCACCTCTGACTGCGCTTGTTAGCCTGGACCACCACCAATCACCACTATGTTGGCGGTGATGACCTCAGAGATGGATTCCAGGAAGGAGGTCTATGACAAAGAGCAGAAACAGCAGGGTGAGCAGGGCAGAAGGAAGCGGGGTGATTGCTCTGGGATCATCTTCCTTGAAGCCCTCCCGTCCAGCCAAAGCCAGGGGGTGATACTAGATGGAGGAGCATGGGACTAAAGGAGGTACTGCTGTGTCTTGGAGCACTTGAAAATTCCAATTACATTTGGCCCATGCTAATCCCAAAGCCAACATGCAATACCTCTCCTTATTGTTGGCTGTGAGCATTGTCCCTGAGCTCTTTTTCTTGAGGCTGGCACTCATCACTTGAGCCACAGGGCTACTTGTTGTTTCTGATGGTTTATCGAGGATAAGAGTTTCACACACTTTCCTTCCCATGCTGGCTTGGAACCATAATGCTCCAGATCTCAGCTTCCTGAGTAGCTTGGATGACAGGAATGAGCTACAAGTGCCCAGCATGTGATACCATTTGAAGGCTTCTTGGCCAGTCTGTAAAAGGAGCCCCAAAGGGCCTGGATAGACCTTGACCCAACCAAGGAGCTGGGATGGGGGAAGGCTGACCTTCTATTCATTCATCCATTCTGTTCCCTAAAATCAAAGATGCCAGGTGGTGGTGTATGCATCAAACTCTTAGGCCAACAAGCACCAGGCTTAGTGAGGAAAAGGTAGAGAATACCTAAAGATTGCTGTGTAGAAATCTTTGATTTTGCATGCACGTGTTGTGTGTGTGTGTGTGTGTGTGTGTGTGTGTGTGAGAGAGAGAGAGAGAGAGAGAGAGAGAGAGAGAGAGAGAGAGAGAGAGACAGAGAGAGACAGAGAGACAGAGAGACAGAGAGACAGAGAGACAGAGAGAGAGACAGAGACAGAGAGAGACAGAGAGAGACAGAGAGGGACAGAGAGAGGGAACTCAGGGCCTACACTATATCCCTGAGTTTTCTTGCTCAAGCCTAGCGCTCTGCCACTTAAGCCACAGCCCCACTCGCTTTTCTATGGTTAAATGTAGGTAAGACTCTCAAGGACTTTCCTGTCCAGGGTGGCTTTGAAGCATGATGGGGGCCCCAGGGAAGCAAGAGTCAACACAACTCACAAGTACAATCCCTATGGTGGGAAACTCCTGCCCCCTGGTGGCCAGACATGGGACATCGTCCCCCTTACCCCCCCCCCCCCAACCCCCTGCCATCGTCCTCTACAGTTCAATTTGGGAAAGTGACAAGGGCAAAGCTGATTTTTTCTCACCTTGAGTGCTGATGCCAGAGCAGGTCTCTTCCACCCTAGGCCAAGAGAGCTCCAAGACGCCCGGCTCTGAGGGGCACAAGGAAGGGAGAGGTCAGCTCCAGGCCAAGCTGAGCCTTTGCCCACGGACACCCCTACTTGGCTTTTCTGATTACTGTAAGGTCTGTCAAAAACAACCCCAACAAAACAAAATTGGAGCTGTGTCTCAAAATGGTAGAGCTTTAGCATTGAACAAAGAGCTCAGAGTCAGGGCCCCCAAGCTTTGAGTTCAAGACCCCCAGCTGACCCTCCTCCATAAAAGACAGGTTAGCTAAATGTGAACTAGTAGGATTTGTGAAGTGTTTCTGAAGAATTATGATACTGAAGAAAGCACTGTAATTCTAATGACAGCTGAACTTGTGACATACAGCTATGTGCTGATTCCTTCACGGGGTGCTGTTTTCTGGGTCCTTCCCACATGGGGGTTTTGTGTTGAGTCCTCAAAAAGGTGCTCTTTGCTGAGTCATCACAAAGGGTGCTATGTGCTGAGTCCCTAAGAAGGTTGGGCTATTCTGGGTTTTCCAAAGGGTACTGTGTGAAGAGTTCATTACACAATGTACTGTATGCTGAGTCCTTCAAAAAGTGTGGTGTGCTAATTCATCCCGAAGGGTGCTGCTATGTGCTGTACTCTTGGGAAGAGAGGGATGAGATGAGTTTTTCGAGTGCTGTGTGCCGAGTCCTTTACACACGGTGCTCTTTACTGTCCTTCAAATGGTGCTGTGTGCTGAGACCTTCCACAATGTGATTGTGCTGAGTCCTTCAAAATTGTGCTTTATGCTGAGTTTTTCAAAGCGTGCTGTGCACTGAGTGTTTTACACAGTGTGCTACGTACTCAGCCCTCCAATTGGTGCTCTGTGTGGAGTCCTAAACCAGGGTGTTATGTAATGAGTACCTGGGAAAGAGTGCTACATGCTGAGTTTTTCAAAACATGTCATGCACTGAGTCCTTTACAGTAAGTGCTATGGTCTCCCTACTTCAAAAAGTGCTGTGTGCTGAGTACTCTACACAGGGTACTATCTGCTGAATCCTTCAAAGTTAACTCTGTGCTGAGTCCTTTACACAGGGTGCTTTGTGATGTTTTTCGAAGTGTGATGTGTACTGAGTCATTTCAAAGGGTGCTATCTTCTGAGTCCTTGAGTGGTAGTTATACCCAACAATCACACACACACAAACACAATCACAAACACACACACACATACACACACACACACACACACACACACACACACACACACACACACACGAGGGTCACCATGCACCAGCTTAGTTTGTGGAGTGGAGGGGGATGGAGGAGAGTGTCCTCCAGCGGTTGGGCTGAGGGGAGATTAGTTTCCCCTGGGGAAGGAACTGGAGTTGGTGGGGAATGCTATGCTGAGGAGAGGCTGCAATTGCCATGGCCTGGAAGATTCCATGGCCTGAAAGGTTCAGGGCCCAGTCAGTGCTGCGATTGCAGTCAGGGTAGGGCAGAGGCTGCCAGGAGGCGGCCTAAATTCAAGGGACATCTAATGTCCCATTGGTGGCCAGGGAAGAGGCTCATATTATGCTTATCACAAAGAATAATTTGTTTTCAAAGGGAAAAAGCGGAGGGAGCAAGGCAGTGGTGGCTGAGGTGCAGCAATGGAGACAGCAGCTGCTGAGGCGGGGGTGGTGGTGGAAGCAGTGGCTCCTGGGGAGGAGGCCGCTGAGGTGGTGGCAGAGGCTGCTGAGGAACAGGCAGCAGCAGCAGCTGAGGAGGAGGAGCAGAAGAAGCTCACAGCCTTGCCAGGCACCCTCAGAGGCCCCACCCTCTCCCAGCAGGGGCACATTTCACACATGGTGCTGCCAGCTCGGATCCTTGGTGCCTCCCTCAGTTGCCTGGCAGAAATGGTGCAGCCCTAACCTGCTTGCGGCCCTGACTTGATCCCGGCCCCAAGTCCTCAGACTCCAGGGCCTGCAAGCACCAGGAGCCACTGCCTACAGCTTCTCTCCAGCAGCACACATAAGTGGCTGCCACTTGGGCCCCACACCCCGTGACACTTGTACCTCGTGACTCCCTGTCACCCCCCCCCCAGTGGACCCAGACCTGTGCCTCCCACCTCCCCTCTCCTGTCCCACCCGCACCTCCCTCGTGCCCCACAGTCTTCCCTGGCTCTGCCATATGAGACCGAGTTGCTGGGGTGGGGTGTCGACACTAGGATCCCACCCCCATCCCTAGTGGCCAGTGTCCCCAGGACAAGGGGAGATGAAGAAATGGGTGAGGAGGGGACACCACAGAGCCCCTGGCCTAGAGCAATGGGAGCCACACAGCTGCATATCTGCACCCTTCCTCTCCCTGGTGGGAACCTGATGGCTTTAGTCAGAGGTGGGTAGCAGCACCTCTCAGGTCTTTTCTTTTTTTTCTGGGGGTGGAGGGTGTTGGATGCAGAAGATAGGCCCCCTTATTGCTGTGGGAGCCCTTGTCTGACCTCTGTTCTCAGTCACACTTTCACCTGAGGAGGTCCCAGAAGAGCCAAGTAGGGAGTTGAGGGCACTGGGGGTCAGATAGGAGATGAATATTTGGGAAGTGTGTTCCTCCGACAAACATACACCTGTCCTGTCCCCCCCACCCCAGCTGTTAACAGTTTTCCCAGGGTAATTACATTTTCCAGCTCTGCCAGCTCTGCAAGTGCTCCTGGTCCATCTGGTCTCCTCGTCCTCCTCAAGAATCCACCAAGTCACCCAGAAGCATCTAGGCTGGAAGTAGGGAGTCCATTCATGTATATAGCCTTTAGGAACCCATCAAATTCCCCAACCATGCCCCCACCCCAGGTCAGACACCCCTCTAGAGGTATCAGGGGACCCCCTTCTTTGTTTTCTCTCCTGGATCTGAGGAGCCACCTGTCTCAGGACTCCTTCACCCAGAGTCCTAGCATAGGGTTTTAGTGAATGGGGACTCAAGGCTGGTTGTTCTCAATGGGAAGGGTCTGTCCCTGGAGAAAGGGAGAGGCAGGGTGGTTCTGTGTTATTAGAGAAATGTTCCCCTTGGTAGGATCCCCTGGTTCTAACCAGGGAACCCCCATGCTCAAGCTTGTACATTTCCCTGATGAGGAACCAACTAACTCGGGAGAGACAATGCTCTGAGTCTGTGTGTGCGAGAAGAGAGAGAGAGAGAGAGAGAGAGAGAGAGAGAGAGAGAGAGAGAGAGAGAGAGAGAGAGAGAGAGAGAGAGAGAGAGAGAGAGAGAAAGAGAGAGAGAGAGAGAGAGAGAGAGAGAGAGAGAGAGAGAGAGAGAGAGAGAGAGAGAGAATCATATTTCTCCTTGTACAGCCTTACTGTGCTCAGAAGGAGAATGATCAGGTGGTACATTGCAAGTGCTTCATGGATGAGTCTTCTGTCACCGGTTTGGATGTGTGTGTGTGTATGTGTGTGTGTGTGTGTGTGTGTGTGTGTGTGTGTGTGTGTGTGTGTGTGTGTGTGTGTGTGTGTGTGTGTGTGTGTGTGTGTTTGTGTGTTGGGAGAGTAGGGAGATGAGAACAATGAAAATATATTTAACTCACCATCTCTAAAAAGAGCCAAAGCATTTTATTTGTGTGTATGTGTGTATTTGTTGTTCTTTTTTCATGAATGCCCAGTACAAGCCCAGCCACAATTTCTGTTTTCTCCTTCATCATTTCACTACATATTTGGAGAAGGTTTCAGTAGCTTCCCTTTCCAGTTCCTTCCACCTCCCTCTTCTCCTTTCCTGTAGCCAACTGTAGCTGCTGGGCCTGTGTAGGTCTCCACTAAGAGGCCTGTGGGAGCACAGACCAGAGTGGATACCTGTCCTTCTGTCTTCAGCCAGAATGCTCATGAGTGTGACCACAGCTGAACTCTTCCACCCAGACACTCTGCTCTCGTGTGAACAGTTGAAGCTAATTCAAGTCTTGGGAATGTGTCTGCCAAATATAATTAGGGAATGAGATGCGGGGGAGGAGGAAAGGGGCTGTGAAGCTAAGAGGGTCTGGGAAGTGGTGAACGGTGTGATATGGCAGATGGCTCACTATGACAAAGGATGAGAGGGGAACCTTACCCAGGGCATTGATGGTGTCTGTGGGCATCTGGGCAGGGGGCTCCACACCCCCACTGGTGCGTGGATTCCCTTCAGGGTCAGTGCACTGTTGTGCAGTTCTCCCTGGAGTCCTGCAGATTCCAATCTGTGTCCCGGCGGGGCCGTTTCCAGCTGGGCAGTGGTAGGCAAGTGTGTTCTCTCTGCTGGAGCCTGCTCAGTATCAGGACATGGCAGTTAGCTAGGGCTCTCTGAATGCCAGTTTCTGTAACCTGCTGTAGGCTCTCTGGAAGGAAAAGGGTCCACTGACTTTGGATCCCTTTAATTTTGATTGGGACAAGTTAAATGCCATCTTTTCCAAGGTTTTTTCTTGAAGTTGGCAATTTCCACTAACACCTGGGATTATGGGTCAAATTAGACAGACCATTTCAGCTGCCAAACAATGATGTTCAAAGCAGCATAGGCAGAGTTCCCTAGCCAGATGATCTCCTGCTATGAATGTCGTGCCCTGACTGCCTTTCTTCAGCAGTTACTGATTAGCCTCCGGCTATCTCTAGGGTGGCCACCACAGTCAAGAATGTCATGGGGAGCAGAGATTGTGACCTCGCCATCCCCAGCCTGCCAGCTGTGAGCAGAGACAATTCCTAGCATCTGTACTGGACTCTGGGATTCAGATACCTGGGATGCCTCAAGGATTCTTACTCTGCAACATGAAACTTGGGGGCCAGATATGGTGGACCATCCTGTCTGGCCCCAGTGGGTGGAGAGTATGCCCCTTGAGCCAGGCGTTCAGCTCACATCAACCTTGTTCACACCTGAGTGGGGAATTGAGTGCCACAAAGCTGGTCAGCCGCTGGACAGAGATCTTTGAAAAGATAAGCATCCCAGAGGCCTCAGAATCCAGCGAGTACATCATGGCTCACTTCCTCAGAGCCAAAAGAGTTAAGTGCGGTGGCACCAGAAGAGCAGGAAGAGGGAGCAGGGAGAACTGTGGGAGAGCTACATCAGGTTTTGCCCACCCAAGATGCTTACCAGAATCAGGTGGGACTTTTGTGTAGTATTGTCATAGACAGATGCTTATTTATTTATCCAACAAAGAGTTACAGTGTGCGCCAGGCTCTGGGGGACGGGGGGAGTCATAGATAATGAAAATTTCCAGTGCTGGTTCCACAACACATGAAGAAACCTTGGTTTGAGCTGGATGCCTGTGCTTTATGCCTGTAACCCTAGCTACATAGGAGGCTGAGATGGGAGGATCGAGGCTTAAGTTCTGGGCAGGAAAGCCTGTAAGACTCTTATCTCCAACTAACTACCCAAAAGAAAATGCCAGAAGTGGATGTGTGGGTCAAGCCTTAGTCCATTGGCGTGGAGTACAAAGTCCCAGGGACAGCACCCAGGCTCCGAGTTCAAGGCCCAGGAGTCAGAGAAAGAAAGGAAAGCGAGAGAAGGATGGTGAGAGAAAAAGAAAAAAGGAAGGGAAGAAGGGAGCATGCAAGCCTTGGTTTGGAGTCCCTGGATCAAGGGAGCCAACCATTCACAATCTCTGTGGGGACAGTTTCAGAGCTTAAACACAGTATGTAGGACCAAGCCAATAACTCCCCAGATACTTTATGACATCCAGGAGCTTTGTGGTCACCGACTGCAGAGGGAAGCAGCCTCGGGTAGACCCTAGGGCTCAGGGTGTGTCACCAGGTTTCAAACACCCCCAGTCCCAACAAGTTTATTTTCTGTTCCAATATCTATGGAGGTTTTGGGGTGAGGGAGTGTCAAGGCGGAGGGGTGGGGCAAGGAAGATGAAGAGGGAGGATGATCACAGGTCAAGTGTGTCAGGACATTGGAACCATGACCTCGCCTGACAACCTTGACCATCAGTGATAGAGCCTTCGACCCTGCCACATGGCTATTAAAAGTCCTGGCACCTTGGGTTCACCATTGACCATCTGGCTGTCATCTGCCACAGGATGCCTGTGCAGTACATCTTTGGGGACTTGGACATTCCTGGGATCAATCTGAAGGTGACACTGAGAAGACTGAGGTCTGGGTGAGTTCATCTTGAGCTAGGGAGCGTCTTATGAGGTATGAGTTATGCAGCTGACCATGAAACCGACCTGGGAATGAACAGAAGAAGCAATTCCCAGGGGACTAGGAATATAAACAATCCTTGGGAAAACTGTAGGCAGGCAGGTGCTGGAGTGCTTGGTGACCCTGCAGGCAGGCCACAGGTGGTGTTTGTTTAAAAAAGGAACTCTGCAGTTTAGCATCTATCCTCTTGAGAATCCCCTGTGGTGCAAGCCAACCAGTTTAAAGAACGTCGGCCCCCTTGATCTAACCAACAACTTGTTTCTGGTCCTTTCCCAGTTTGTAGTGTGCCAATCATACTATAGAGTTGTTTTGTGATTTTCCTGGGGTTTGTAGTGATTTGTTACAAGAAATTATGATGTACGCAAAGCCCTACCTTCCCTAAAAAATTTATAAAAAGTGTGGTATCCATGGACTCAGGGCCTCTCAGCATCATGGGCTGCTGCCATGTACACTGGGGGGACCAAGCTCAAGCTTCCAATAAAGACTCCTTTGCTGTTACATTGGTGACCGTCTCTGGTGGTCTTTTGGGTAAGGATTTCCGAGTTAGTCTTTACAACACTCCCGGTGTTCATTCCTCCACCAGAGACAGAGGTAAGTGTGCCACTGACACAGGACAGACAGGGAATGAGGGCGGCATCGGGACCCATGTAGCCCCAAGACTTCTTCTAGGGGGCACACTAGGACCTCTTGTCTGCCATTCTCACAGGCAAAGGTGGGTCTCTCTTCTGGCTCAGCCTTTAGTCTAGATGGCAGATCTGGGATTCAGAGAGGGCCAACTGAATGTGGGGCAGGCTTGGGTAGAGGCTGGTGAGAAAACCGGAGGCCCTGGGCTCTGAGAAGGGTTATTTTTGAGAATATACACAACCCAAGAACATTGCTGGGATGGATCAGCCCTTTTCTCCTTCCCGAGAGAGAGGGACGTAGAGCCCTCCAGTCTTATTCCCTTGGCTGTGAAATCCTTTCATTCCCACATCCTGTGGTTGGATAACTAGGCCTCACCTCACTGCCCAGTGTCAATGCAGGATAGTGAGAGATCCTGAGTCTCTGATAATTTCAGGGATCCTCAGTATGAGTTTGTACTTGAACGTCCTAATGGTGCATGGTCAGTCCCATCTAAGACTGCCATGATGTAGGACATAGAATCTAGAGAATCAGAGCAGGATTGGGTCTGTTCTGGGAGTCTTGTGTATTACGTGTGAGCTTTGAGCTCCGGTGTGCCCATCTGCTTCCTTTTCTAGGGTGGGTCTTTGCTAGAAAAACCTTGAAACTGGAGACTGGGTCCTATCCCTTTTCTTTGATGCTTAAAGGTAGCACTCTGCCATTTGAGCCACAGCTCCACTTCCAGCTTTTTGGGGTGGTTAATTGGAGATAAAGAGTTCTCATGGACTTTGCTGAGAAAGGTGCATCCAAATGCAGTCCTCAGATTTAAGTCTGCTGAGGAGATAGGATGAAAGGCATGGAAAAGTTTCTTTGGCCGGCTGAGGAACTGAGATCTGAGGATCAATGTTTAAAGCCAACTTGGGCAGAAACGTTTTGTGAGACTTGATGTCCAGTGGACCACCAGCGAATAGGAAGTGGCGCTGTGGCTCAAGAGGGAGAGTGCTCACCTTCAGCTGAAGAACTGAGGGACAGTGCCCTCTCCCAGAGTTCAAACACCATGACCAACAACAAAATAAAGCATAGCAGTGTGTACAGTAGGAAATGCCATGCTGGGATATGAGACATTCCAGGTATGTGAGAAGCTCAATGTTTTATTTATTTATTTATTTATTTTTAATTTTTTTTGGGTCTGGTCGTGGGGCCTGAACTCTGGGCCTGGGCGCTGTCCCTCAGCTCTTCAGCTCAAGGCTAGTGCTCTACCGCTTGAGCCACAGCGCCACTTCCGGCTTTTTTCTTTTTGCTTATGTGGTGCTGAGGAATCGAACTCAGGGCCTCAGGCTTGCAAGGCAAGTGCTCTACCACTGAGCCACCTTCCCAGTCCCGAAGCTCAATGTTTTGTCTACAGTGGGTCTGAAGTCGGGAGTGCCACCTTCTCGGGGGTGGGATGTGATCCTAATGGAGGGAGGTCATGGTTCTCTTCTCAGAGACTGCTGAAGACTTGGGCTGTCCGTGCGTGTGTGTGTGTGTGTGTGTGTGTGTGTGTGTCTGTGTGTGTGTGTGTGTCTGTGGGTGTGTGTGTCTGTGTTTGGAGGTAGAAGAACTGGGCCTTGAACTCAGGGCCTAGGGGCTGTTCCTGAGCTATTGTGCTCAATACTAGTGCTCTGACACTTGAGCCACAGCTCCACCTCTGGCTATTTGGTGGTTCACTGTAGATAGGAGCCTCACAGACTTTCCTGCATGGGCATGCTTTGAACTGTGATCCTCAGATATCAGCCTCCTGAGTAGCTAGGATGACAGACATGAGCTACCCGTGACGGCTTTGTGTGTATGTGTGTGTTTGTTGTGTGTGTGTGTGTGTGTGTGTGTGTGTGTGTGTGTGTGTGTGTGTGTGTGTGTAGAAGTGGGTTGTAACACGGAGTGCTGGACCCTTTGGTACCTTATAACTGCTATCTTTGGGGGATGCATGGGCTTTGTGGCAGAGGTTTAGAAAGGTCTCAGCACCATTAAATTATAAGATCAAAGGATCTGTGTGCCCTGGAGATGTCTACTCCCTTAGGCCTGGTTGGTGGCAGAGAGAGCTTAGGAGGACCTGGGGGTGGGGCCCACAGGGGGTGACTCCCAGGGGGACAGACAGCATAGCCAGCTCTTAGTAAGGATGTAAGCCCTGTTAGTATGGAGTGCACTGGTATGGGTCAGAGTCTGGGTCTTCTCATAATGACGTCTCATGGGTCAGGCCAACCCTATTTTAAATCTTGACTGGTGATCTTCAGATTTCAGTATCCTGAGTAGCTAGAATTACATGCATGAGCCTCTGGCATAAGGCCTCTGATTCTTTTTGGTATATTACGGTTTGTACTCAAGGCCTTAGGCTTGCCAGTCAGGTCTTCTACCATGTGAACTAAACCTTTCTGTCTTGGGCATTTCCGAGATAGATAATATATGCTCAGGCTGGGCTGGATCGCAGCCCTCCTATCCGTGACAGGCATGCGCCAGCAGGCCTGGTCTTCTTTAGTTGGAATGCTAGACATGTAGCGCCACGTGCAGTCATTGGTTTAGATGGATTGTCCCAAACTCTAAGTCCATGGCATCCAATTCTTGACTTAAGGTGAAGCTCTGGGTTGGGCCTCGACCATTGGTCCTCAGTCTCTTCCTGAGACAGTTGTGAGGAAACAAGGATTCAATACAGGGGGATCTCTGGGGCAGAGGCAGTCATAGAGGGAGAGGCTGTCAGATATGGTTCTTGGCAATTCTGTGAGCATATGACAGGAAGATACTCAGAAAGCGCTCAGATGGGGCCTGTTATTTATTGTGCAACAGGTACGGGATTATGAAACAAAACATGGCTCTCTTTCATCCTTACCCTATCCCTATGAGGAAGGGGATCCTTCACTGTGCTCAGTTTTGCAGTTGGGGAAAACAAGGCATGAAGACGGTAGGTGACCTACTCATGACCCCCAGCTGACAGCAAGCTTGGCCTGACTTCTCTGCCATGTTCCCTAGGACAGTGGGTGTTATTCAGTCCACTTCTTGTAGTGGCAAGTCCACTTCTTGTCAGTTGTGAGGCTTGAACTCTGGACCTGGGCACTGTCCCCGAGCTCCTCAGATCAAGGCTAGCGCTTTACCACTTGAGCCACAGCATCACATCCAATTTTCTCCGTGGTTCTTTGGAGATAAGAGTCTCACAGGCATTCCTGCTTGGGCTGGCTATGAACCATGATCCTCATATCTCAGCCTCCTGTGTATTTAACATTATAGTCCTGTGCCACTGACACGCAGCTAAAGTGTAATTAGGATTTTCTTTCTTTCTTTATTTGTTCCTTTCTTTCTTTCTTCCTTTCTTTCTTCCTTTCTTCCTTCCTTCCTTCTTTCCTTCCTTCCTTCCTTCCTTCCTTCCTTCCTTCCTTCCTTCCTTCCTTTCTTTCTTTCTTTCTTTCTTTCTTTCTTTCTTTCTTTCTTTCTTTCTTTCTTTCTTTCTTTCTTTCTTTCCTTCTTTTTTCTTTCTCTCTCACATTCTCTGTCTCTGTCTCTGTCTCTGTCTCTGTCTCTGTCTCTCTCTCTCTCTCTCTCTCTCTCTCTCTGTCTCTGTCTCTCTCCATACCTATCTCTCTCACACAGGAACTGGTTGAATGGGTGCTGGAAGAGGTGGCCCAAGGTCCCCATGTTGCTGGGACTCAAGGTGGCCCTCCCATTCTGGAGGTGGGCTGTGGGTCAGGAGCTGTCTCTCTCAGCCTATTGAACTAGCTCCCTGAGGTAAGCCCCTCTGTCTCAGGGTTAGACTGCGTCGGATATTCATCGTCCATCCCTCCCATGAGTCCTTCCCCACTACCCTCTGCTAAGACAGTGAAAGGAAAGTGGATAAGGAGGCATTGTGTTGTCCTCCCAACCAGCACGATACCAGGCTTCTGATCCTCACTTCCCCTTATCTCGCCAGACCCTGATTATAAGAAAATGAATACAATCTATGTCTACTTCGCTTTGCTGGAGTGTGTTGTTTCGGGGTGGAGGGGCAGTATACAGAGGAAAGACCCTAGTCTTGACACCTCTTAGGGGACATTTGTTCTTGTGGCAGAGCCAAGTCATTGCTGTCAATAAGGAGGAAGCTGCCATCAGATTGACCCGGAACAATGCTCACAGGTAGGTAGGCTGTTGAAGTATAAGATCCAGCCATGTCGTGTTCCCACTCCCCACAAGAGGGGTGCATTGTGGGTGGCACAGAACTGGCCCTAGGGGATTATAAATGGATGGTGGCAGTCAGGTGCTGGTGGCTCCCATCTGTCATCCTGGTTATTTGGGAGGCTGAGGTCTGATGGTTGTGACTCAGAGCAAGCCCGTGCAGGAGAGTCTGTGAGATTCTTATCTCCCATAAAAAACCTCCTCCCCCATACACACAAAAGCCAGATGTGGTGCTGTGGATCAAGAGGTAGAGCCTCAGCCTTGAGAAAAAGAAGCTCAGAGATGACACCCAGGCCCTGAATCCAAGACCTAGGACTCACAAAAACAAATAATAAAACAAATGAATAGTGGGCACCTGCTATATTACTACCAAAAAGGATGGATTCAGTTTTCTCTCTGGTACTTGTAGCCAAAGATAAGGGGCTTCCTTTGATGTTCCTCTAAATCTCTAAATCTCCTTCTCTCCATTATCTTTCCAGGCTTCAGTTGCAGGATAGAATTCAGATCATTGCACTTGATGTGACCTTACATACCCTCCCTACCCACCTTCCTTGTGGTGGGCATCCAGGATGGACTCACCACTGGGAAGATGAGGCACCGCAGAGATGGGGATATGTATCCCTGAAACTCATACTCTCTCTCTCTCTCTCTCTCTCTTCTCTCTCTCTCTCTCTCTCTCTCTCTCTCTCTCTCTCTCTCTCTCTCTCTCTCTCTCTCTCTCTCTCTCTCTCTCTCTCTCTCTCTCTCTCTCTCTCTCTCTCACACACACACACACACACACACACACACACACACACACTCACCTAGGCCAATTCAATTCAAAGTAGCCTTTTCACACTTTATCTCCTTGGATTAACTGATCTAGGAGACAAACTTGAACCCCTGAAACTGACTATTTTAACTTGGTAGTTGACACGAGATAAACAGAAGCTAAAAAGAAAGGCTCTGGTGCCTGTCACTTCTGGCTCAGGCTCAAACCTCACATCCTAGCGACTTGGGAGGCAGAGATCTGAGGATCAAAGATCAAAGCCAGTCATAAGCTGGAAAACCAGAGAGACTCTTCTCTTCATGGAAGCACCAAGAAGCCAGAAGTGGAGCTGTGGCTCAAGTGGTAGAGCAACAGGCTTGAGCACTAAAACTCAGAGAGAGAGCTCCCAGATCCTGAGTTCAAGCCCACACAAAAAATGACCTTATCTTGTTGTCCCTACTGCCTGAGCCTCGAGTGCCCTCTCATGGAGTGTAGTACAGCACCGGTCCCAGGGTAGTGTATGAGAGCCTTCAAAAAGTGGGTGGTGGAAGCCAGGCCTTCTCCTTCATGGGCTCTCAATCCACACCGGCCAGAAGGCAGAGCGTGACAAGGCCGGCAGCCTGCAGAGTGAAGATCCCTCTCTGCCAGGGCAATTTGAGAGAGCTTCATAGAAGCAGGACTTGAAAGGGGATCTTACTTAACAAGGAGGATCAGACAGGAAGCACAGAGTGCAAAGATGCTGTAGATAAAGGACAACAAAGCTGAGCATGATCATTTCCAGCCATGGCTGCTGCTGAGAAACTCGGTACAGATGTGCAAGACTGTCCCGAGACAGGCCCAAGAGGTCACAGAAAAACAGCTATCCAAGGTAGGGATTGTGTCTTAGCAGTATTGGGCTCTCTAGCGCACAGGAAACCCTTGATTCAATTCCTAGGTCCCACATACACGAAAACAGCTGGAAGTGGCACCTTGGCTCAGGTGGAAGAGCACTCGCCTCTAGCAAAAGAAGCTCCAACACAGCGCTCAGGCCCCGAGGTCAAACACCAGGATGGTCAACATAAAACAGCACTCAAAGGGACCTTGGTGATGGGTGGATGGCTATGCCCTGTAGTTCTTAGTAGATCCATCCATGCATTGTGTCTCCTTCTTTGACAGAGGGGAACTGGACACTCCTTCTGCCCTGAACACCTGGACCTGGTTAACAGCCACCCACCCAACATCTTCCACCTGAACATGAAGCAGCTGGCCCAAGAAATACTCAGGTACCTGTTGGGTGGGGCAGGGGAATACAGGCAGGCCCCAGAAGTCCTAGTGGGTCTGATAAGCTCCGGATGACCAGGCCATCCACAGGAGGCAGATGGGAGCTTAGAGAGGGTTAGAGATGTGGAGGGGACCCTTTAATGCCCTTGGCCCTACCCAGATTGCAAGCTCGATTTGCTGTCTCTGAGGGCGGTAGAGGAGTATCTAGGTGGTAGTGTCTAGAGGAGGACTAGGAGGAAATTCTAAAGAATGAGACACCATAAGCCCTGGGCTGGTGTCTCACACCTGTCATCCTGGCTATTTGGGAGGCTGAGATCCAGAGGATCCTGTTTCCCAGCCCAGGCAAGAAAGTACCATTAGAGTCTCATCTCCAATCTCCATCTGGAAGTGGTTCCATGGCTCAAATGGTAGAGCACTGGCCTTGAGCTAAAATAATCATCAGAGACAGTATACAAGCCCTGAGTTCAAGCCCCTCAACAACAACAACAAAAAAAAACGCGGAATGACACACCTTGCCTAGAAGAGATGGTGAAGGAGTGGGTGTGCTGTGGTTGGGAGACCAGGTGCTGGCCTCAATGTACAGAAATTTCTAAGTTCTCCCCAGGTTTGCCCGAGTGTGATACCACAGCAGGGTGGGCGTTGCCTTACCAAGAACTCCGGAGGTCGTAGCCTGTCTTAGGCAGGGATTGGGGTGAATGTGAGCAGGGGTGGGAAGGTAGTGTCAATTTTATTCTCTCCATCCATGGAAGTATGGTTTGACTGCTGGTGTCAAAGTCTGAAGTGAAGGATTGCATGTGATTTGTAGCCTGACAAGTTGGGTTTCCCCTGGGTATAAGAAGGTAACTGAAGCTGGGTGCTGCCAGTGGCTCACAAATGTAATCCTAGCTACTCAGGAGACTGAGATCTGAGGATTGCGAGGCTGGCTTTGAACCACTAGATAACTGGAAGTGGTGTTATGGATCCAGCGGTAGAGCGCGCACCTTCAGCTGAAGAGCTAAAGGACTGTGTGAAGGTCCAATGTTCAAACCCCATGACCAACAACCAAAAATCAGGTAGCTGAATTTTCTGCATAGCAGTGTGTACAGTAGGAAACACCATGCTGAGTTATGAGCCATTCCAGATGTGTGAGAGCCTCTGAGTTTTGTCTACAGTTGGTCTGAGGATGGTAATGCTATCTTCTCGGGGGTTGGGATGTTCAAGTGCTCAGGGACTGCTAATGCATTGGGCTACCCCTGTGTGTGTGTGTGTGTTTGTGTGTGTGTGTGTGTGTGTGTGTGTGTGCGTGCGTGCGTGTGTGTGTGTGTGTGTGTGTGTGTGTGTGTGTGTGTGTGTGTGTGTATGTATTTTTCCCTCATCTTTCTCTGACCCCTTCCTGGGCACCTGTCTGCCTCTTCCTGACTTCAGAGGGAGCCCCTCCTCCATGGCACCCTGCCTTTAGTCCCCTATGTGGGTCTACAATGAGTCCTAAATTGCCAGAGACCTGTATATTCTAGCTTTTTGTTGGTGCTCAAGTCTGGCTGTCCATAACTTTGGCCGCCTCTAGAGGATTCTGGGTCAGCAGGGCCAGCTGGCATAGGTTCTCCCCTGTCCCTGGAGGAGAGGGGCTCAGTCATGCCATGTTCTTTCCTTTTCCTCAGCTGGGCCTCTGGATGCATGTCCATCCTAGCAGGCTGGCAATGGAGTGGGGGAAGGGTGGTTGCCAATGGCTCTGGCCAACTTCAGCCTGATATCTGACTGAAGGCTGCCCAAACAAGGAGGATCTGGGGCTACATGGAAGGTGAGCCATGTTGTGTTGGAAGTATCCATTGGTGTCTAGGAACTGTAAATGTAACTTATCGCAGGAAAGTCTATCTCCCCCCCCCCCACCCAGCTGGGCCTCTCAGGTCCTTCTACAGAATTCCAGATAACCATAATACAGAGGCACAGACTAGATTCCAGGGTGAGGGTAGAGGGGGTGAGAGACTGGTATGGCCAGTACCTCAATGTTCTGGGGCATGATCCTTGACCTGGTTATGTCCCCCTTGTGTAAGTTCAATTCTTAACCCAGTGTTAGCCACACACTGGCTACTTGTGGCAGTGCTGTGGAAGTGGCAGGAATGGAAATGAGTTCTAGGATGACCAAAATCTGTATTTATGGCCTATGGGGTTGGGGATGGCAAATGGTGTTTATTTTAAAAAAAATCTCAGAGGGCTGGGAAGGTGGCTCAGTGGTAGAGTGCTTGCCTTGCATGGCTGAGGCCCTGGGCTCAATTCCTCAGCACCACATAAGCAAAAAAGAAAAAGCCGGAAGTGGCGCTGTGTCTCAAGTGGTAGAGTGCTAGCCTTGAGCTGAAGAGCTGAGGGACAGTGCCCAGACCCAGAGTTCAGGCCCCATGACCGGACCCCCCCCAAAAAAAAATCTCAGAGCTGGAACTCAGGGCCTAGGCACTGTCCCTGAGCTAACACCCTATCACTTGAATGACAGCTCACCTTTCATCTTTTTTAGTAGTTTAGTGGAGAGAAGAGTCTCATGGACTTTCTTGCCTGGACTGGCTTCAAGCTGCCATCCTATGAGCTCAGCCTAGTGAGTACTGGATAGCTGGTATGAGACATTGGCACCTGCTAAAGGTGTTAGTGTGTGTGTGTGTGTGTGTGTGTGTGTGTGTGTGTGTGTGTGTGTGTGTTCGCGTATGTGTGTGTGTGTTTGTGTGTGTGTGTTTACCGGGGCTTGAGCTCAGAGTCTAGGTGCTATCCTTTAGCTTGTTTGCACAAGGTTGGTGCTGTACCATGTGAACTAGGGTAGCTTGGCTTCCCAGCTTTTTGATGATTCATTGGAGATAAGAGTCTACCCAGGCTAGCTTTGAATCTTGATTGATCCTTGAGTAGCTAGGATTATAGGCATGAGCCACTGGCACCCAACTGCAAGGATGTCTTTTCATATGCTCTTCTGTTCTAACAGCTGTCTACTTGCCCTGGCCTAGATCTCTGAGCTCTACATCAGCTCCTAGAAGCCCCAGACTGTGTGGAGAACATAAAGCACAAACCTGATCCCATTTCTTTGTCCTCAGAGGAGGGTGTGTTTTGTCTGAAGCCTGGGTTGGAGGGGTAGATATACATGGGTGCTCAGATGGGACAGAGGGGAACTTTGTTTTATCCAAGAAGGAAAGTGTGGCCAGTTAGATAATAATAGCTCATTCTCTCATATTCCTATCTCCTCAGAGGCTGAGATCTGAGGATTGCCATTCAGTGGCAGCCCAGCTAGAAAAATCTGTGAGACTCTCTTCTGCAAATAACCACAGAAAGCTGGAAGAAAAGCTGTGGCTCAAGTGGTAGAGTGCTAGCCCTCAATGAAAAAACTCAGGGACAGAGCCCGGGCCCTGAGTTCAAACCCCTGTACCAATACGTGCACGCACACATGCGCACACACACACACACACACACACACACACACACACACACACACACACACACACACACACACACACACAAACACGTGTTAATGATGAGCTGAGGTAGAACTGTGGGCAGTCCTGAGGCATAATCATAGTAAACTCTCAAGGCAGATAAAGTTGTTTCTCCCTAAGTCCTTCTTGGGCTGAGGAGTCTGGATCATGGCAGTAAGTTCCATGGAACCTGCCCCTCCATTCATGCATGGGGCCATAGGACCAAGGGAAGGACAGTATGGATTGTCCTTTGTAGTTGGCCCATGATTGCAGACCTTCATCTGCCCCTGAGCACTGGTGAGGAACGCAGGGCTTCAAGTCCTGGGACTCCAGGGGTAGTGACTGCTACAAGCAGAGCCAGTTACCTGTGGATTCCTGAGCCTACAATCCTTTCATGAGCCCAACTCAACACCCGTCACACTTTTGTGATACTTGCGTGAGTGGGCATTACCTGCTGTGCCATCTTGCAGCTCCTGCACCTCCTGGCCCAGAACCCTGGTATGAGAATCGATTTACTTCTCAGATCCATACTGCACCCATGACAGATGCCATTCTGATGACTTGACCAATTAGCTCTGTGCCCCAAGGCTTGACCCTTTGATACTGTGGCCTACTCTGTAGGAAAAGAACTCCAAAGAGGCTGCTCTGAAGACTGGTGGGACACCTAGACATTGGGAAACCCTCAGGAGTCCACTGGAAAGTACTCTGCCACAGAGTGAGGTCCAAGCAGGCCAGGTGTTGGTCATGGTGCTTGAACTCTGGGCCTGGGTGCTGTCCCCCAGCTCTTCAGCTTACCAATTGAGCCACAGCGCCACTTCCAGTTTTCTGGAGGTTCCTTGGAGATCAGAGTCTCCCAGACTTTCCGGACTGGGCTGGCTTTGAACCGCGATCCTCAGGTCTCAGCCTCCTGAGGAGCTAGGAGGACAGGTGTGAGCCACTGGTGCCGGGCTGATCTGGAGTTTCACTACAGTGGACTAGGAGCTCCTGAAAGCATTTCTTTATTTTTTTTTTGGTGCCAGTACTGGGGCTTGAATTGAGGGGTCTGGACTTTGGTCTCTTAGCTTTTTCCCTCAATGCTGGCACTCTATTACTTGAGCCACAGCGCCATTTCTGGCTTTTGGTAGTTCTTCGGCAAGAAGAATCTCAGTGACTTTCCTCCCTCTGATCTCAGTCTCCTGAGTAGCTAGGAATTACAGGGGTTGAGCCACTAGTGGTATTAGGCTAGAAGCTTTTCTTTATTTGGGGAGGGGGTCCAGTTGTGGGGCCTGAACTCTGGGACTGGGCACTGTCCCTCAGCTCTTCAGCTCAAGGCTAGCGCTCTACCACTTGAGCCACAGTGCCACTTCCAGCTTTTTTCTTTTTTGCTTATGTGGTGCTGAGGAATCGAACCCAGAGCCTCAGGCATGCAAAGCAAGTGCTCTACCATTGAGCCACCTTCCCAGCCCCTAGAAGCTTTTCTTAAGTAAGTGTTCTTCCCTGCATTTGCCCTGACTCCTCCATGCAAAGGAGTCCTGAGGGTCAGGAGCTATGAAAAAATAGGCTTCCAGCCACAGGAAATGGCTGGGGTCCATGGTGAAAAGACAAGCTAATCTTTCCCCTGGATCTCATTCTGTGACCCCAACCTGTGCCCTACCTGTGACTCAAGTACAAACCTTGACACAGCCTTGAATGTCCTGCCAGACTTGTTTGAAGCCCCAGAACCTTCATTCCACCCACACCACGTGCTCTAAACCACACCTCAGGACCGTTGCCCATTCTGGACTTTCTGCTTGAAGCTCTCTGTCCTCTTTCACATCTTAGAACACCTGTGGAATTTTGGCACTGGTTATATCACCTCGTGAAGCAAGTCTTTCCTTCCAATCTCCCTCTTTTTGTTTTAGTATTAAGTTTCTAGAGATGAAACTTGTGCAGGCTGACTGGCAAATGCTTTATCTTGATGTGTGTGTGTGTGTGTGTGTGTGTGTGTGTGTGTGTGTGTGTGTGTGTGTGTGTGTGTGTGTGTGTGAGGTTGTATGTCTGTGTGTGTGTGTGTGTGCATGTGTGTGCCATTCCTGGGGTTTGAATTCATGGCCTGGATGGTATTCTATCCCTGAGCCTTTGTGCTCAAGGTTAGCGCTCTACTACTTGAACCACAGCTCTACTTCTGGCTTTTTGGGTGTTTAATTGGAGAAAAATGTCTCATATAGACTTTCCTGCTTACAATTGTCATCCTCAGGTCTTAGCCTCCTAAGTAGCTAAGATTATAGGGGTGAGCCACTAGCACCTGTCCTCTACCCTACCTTTTACCTATAATCTCGGCCCTCCTCTGAGTCCCAGAACAATATATATCACCACGCTGACTTTTTTTTTGCCAGTCATGGGGCTTGAACTCAGGGTATGGGC